>NW_010412519.1:29561-35845 GCF_000710305.1 Buceros rhinoceros silvestris | reverse complement strand
TGGAAAGCTGCCCAGCAGAAAAGGACCTGGGGGGGCTGGTTGACAGCAGCTGAATAGGAGCCGGCAGAGTGACCAGGTGGCCACAGAAGGCCAACAGCATCCTGGCTTGTACCAGCAATAGTGTGACCAGCAGGAGCGGGGAAGGGATTGTCCCCCTGTACTGGGCACTGATGCGGCCACACCTTGAGTACTGTGTCCAGTTTTGGGCCCCTCACTACAAGAAGGACATTGAGGTGCTTGAGCGTGTTCAGAGAAGGGCAACGAAGCTGGTGAAGGGTCTGGAGAGCAAGTCTGAGGAGTGGCTAAGAGAACTGGGTTTGTTCCATCTCGAGAAGAGGAGGCTCAGGGGAGACCTTATCACACTCTACAACTACCTGAAAAGAGATTGTAGTGAGGTGGGGGTTGGTCTCTTCTCCCATGTGACAAGTGACAGGATGAGAGGAAATGGCCTCAAGTTGCACCATGGGAGATCTAGTTTAGATATCAGGAAAAGCTTCTTTAAAGAGAGGCTTGTGAAGTACTGAAACAGGCTGCCGAGAGAAGTTGTGGAGTCCCCATCCCTGGAGGTGTTTAAAAGCCGTGTGGATGTGGCGCTGAGGGACATGGTTTAGGGACCCTGGCAGTGCAGTGTGAATGGTTGGACTTGATGATCTTAAAGGTCTCTTCCAGCCAGATGATTCTGTGATTCTATGCTTAGTGCACAACCCCAGCAGTAATTCAAGAGAGAGACACACCTGCCTGATAATGGGAATTCTGGCAGGTCACATCAATAGCTGTCTGGGTCAAGGGCATTGCAGAGAATCTCTGCCACATGAGAAAGCAGAAATACATGAAGGTACCACAATGGTCTGAGGAGTGTTGCACCAAAGAAGGGTTTGACTTGCAGGAAAAGTGTTTCTCTGGTAAAGAAAAAAGTATTTAGAAGATTGTAGGAGTCTAAAAGAATTTTTTTAAATATACAGCTGAAATTTTGAAGAATATTTTGATGGAAGAAAAGGAGATGAAGGAAGAGCAAAATAAGAAAGTAAACACATTGCATTCAAGGAAGGAAGAGGTAACTACGGGTGAGATTCAACATGCTGACCTAGATGTTGTGCTACCTGAAATGGGCAGGGAGATACGGACGATGGCACAAGCCTGGTGTTACTCACCAGTATCTTTTGTCAACATTATGTGCCAACAGCACCAGTAGCTTTTAGCGGAATTCAGCAGAGAATGCTCATTACATCAAGACAGGGCAGAGGAGAGGAGGAATAGTAGAGAGATTTACTATTGTGACATGCTTCAGATTATCAGGGGGCTTCAGCACGTCATGTTTAACTGCATTAAATTGGAGCAATCCTCATTCGCATTCCTTCTTCCAGCTTTGGGAGACCACAAGTTGTAGAAATTTCCAAAGAACTCTCACTTTCACTCTCTGAGACACCACAGGCTGAAAGCATGGAAGAGGTGATGAAAGTAATGAGGCAAGAAAAACAGGGTGAACATTTGCACTTCTCTCTTAAAATGCATTTCAAGAGACTGAAAAAAATGTGTCTTCTGGCTTATGCAGACCAGAGTTGGGTGTGTCATTGCCCTGGCCAACATGAGGGAGTGCAGGTGTGATAGCTCACTTCTTGTCCTCAGGGCTCTAGCTTGGAAAGGAAAGGCACAGGAGGTAATAAACACTCATCCATTTTTTTTTTCCAACCAACTTATTGCATGAGTCAGGCATGTGTTTTCCCTTGTGGATCTCCCAACAGACAAAAACTATAGTCACCGCTGAGGAGACCATGAAAAACAGTAATGCAGTTAATTTCAGCAGTCCTCTGCTAGGAAACGTTCAGTAAGAAATCCAGCAGAGATGACAAGGTTGCCACCAAGGTGGTTTCTCCCTTTCAGGGATTTACTTCTGGTTGTTTTTTTAGGAATTTTTTTTTTTCCTCTCTTCTTTCAGAGGAAGGAAATTGCTGTTCAAAATCCCTCTGTCTGCATTACACACAATTTTCAGAATGCAGCATTTCATGTGAGACATATATGAGTGCTCCCATGTACCCTGAAGCAGAATGGTAACATTTACATTTGTTTCCTGTCGATCTCCCTAGGGACTAAAAATCAAAGAGAGTGCATCGCACCCCAGAAGTGTGTTTTTCACTGGTGAGTCATGTATGGTTTTATTTGTGATCACATGGAAAGTAAACCGTGTCCTTGCTAGGGCTTGAATCTAATGCAGACTCAACAACAAAGGAAAGCACTCTGGAGATTTTATCACTGCTGATGCAATGGGACCCAGCTGTTCAGCTACACTCTGACTCGGCAAAGATTTCACTATCTTTTCACATGCGATAATGCACTCAGAAATAACACACAAAGGCACATTCTTAAAGCACACGTAAGGCGTTTTGTCAAGTAATTCAGTGGACATGCAGAAGAATAGTTTCTTGTGCTGTGGCACTATGACAGTGCAGCAAACTGAAGGTAATTCTTGTATCTTAAGTTTCTGTTCCTCCTAGAAGATAACTGCTTCACTATAGACCTATCGCTGTTAGTAAGATACTAAACATCTCCAGAGACATGACAACCTACTACCATTGTTATTTATTTCAAAACACTGGGCCTGGAGCAAAATCTGCTGTAGTGCAAAAGAAGGGACAGCGCACAGCTCGTTTCTCCTTGCTCTGCTTCTAACTAGACAAGTGGTTGTGCAAGATGCATGGAGCTTTCCCAGACACTGCATACTGGGAAGCTGAAAGCAAAGCTGCCCCGAGGAATCACAAGCTCTGGAAAACAAATTTCCTCCATTTGGATTGAGCAGTTTCCAACATTTGACTGATCCTTTCCACAGGAAACTGCACTGATGGTGTCATGAGGCTGTCTCTTTGGTATCTTATAGAATGTGAATATATGCCTGATATCAAAGCCTTATTCACAAGTGAATTTACTCTTCGTGAGGTGACTGGTATGTACATACATACATGGAAAATGGAGTCAGTAGGGGAATACTTTGTAACAGCTGCTGAAATTACTGTTATAAAGCAGGAGACAACAATTATGGCTAGGACTTTATGTATGAATATAACCACTACTCTTCAGAAAGCATAAGATGCCATTTATAGATAATAATGCCTGCAAGGATTGCTGAACATATTTTGCCTGGTGTCTTGTATTTTACGGGTTACAAGTGTATTTTCCCCTTCCTTTCATAGTAATCTGTGGAGCATTTGTTTTCTTTTTCATACTTTTTTCTTCTTCCATTACCAAAGCTGGCAGTCTGGCAGGCTCTAATATGGGCTATAAGTTCACAGACAGATAAATTGAGGAGTAACATCAAGCTAAAAGGAACTGGAAAGAGATGCTCTCCATTTCCGAGGGGAAAGAAAACAACTGTTACACTGCAAGTCCTCTTATTTTCAGTTGACACCACATTTGGACATTTCCTCAGCTAAGGTGAAGAGATTGTGAAAACAGTAATGTCTCAGTCCTTTGTCCAGCGAGCAGGTCAGATATCCTGTTCATAGAAACTCAGCAACTGATAACTCAAATTATCTAGAGAATGTATCACCCTAACCGACAATGTTATATACTTGAAAGCTTCCTAAATACTTTGAGAAGCCTCTCTCGATGAAGGCATTAAGCAAAACACAGGTTCCTTGGCTTAGTTTCAGCCTGCCAAAAAATAATCAGTAAAAGTTTCTAAATGTGACATTCCTTCTCTATCAATCTGCAGCTTTAGAAATCAAAAATCTTAATAACAGAAAAAAAGTTGCAAGTGCTACAGTAGCTGACTCTCAACACACCTTTGCTGCAGAAGGCAGGTTTCTGTATTTGCTGCTACGGGTACAGTCAGTTGATAAGTAAAGATCATCACTGTTAGGGAGACAGGAATTCCATTCATTTATGTCAAGACCAACATACACTATACTGCAATACATGTAAGCAGACCTTGGCTAATTGAAGTAACCCAGCAAACTCAGAGGTGTCTTGTCCTGCTGTATTTACATGCTTCTTACATCGTCAGGAGCTTTCTACATGCTATGGAATCTGCTCCTTCAGAGGAAACTAGCCAAAGCAATATTTGCACTGTAGCTGCCTCTCAGCAATTAAGTCTTTCAAAATATAAAGATTATGCACCTTAGCATTTAAATACGGGAATAACAAATTGCTAAGAAAAGGCGATTTTGAAGTGCAAGAACAACACTGTACAATGTTATATGGACAGTAAAAGAGTCTCTGTATTCTGCACAGCCTTTCCCCAGAAAAATAATCTAGCCTTGGAGTTAGGATGTGAAGGGTTTTTATCTTAAAAATTTAATTAATGCTATCTCCCATCAGAATTCAATGAGAGGTTCAATTGTCAATTGAATTGTCAATTCAACATAAAGATCTTTCTTACAAAAAGCATGTTTGCTGCGCCCACACAGCAGCGCTCCGTTTAAGAAAACACACCTTGACAAGTTTTGTGCTCATGAGCATGGGTGAGGGTCAGTGCTTTCTGGCTGAGTTGTATGTTTCACTGGCCTCTTTCAGGTAAGAAAGAGGAGACACTAATAAAAATATTATGCATGTGACAATGACTGAAAATTACCTGGGCTGTTAAGTTGAGAGGTAACGCTTCTCAGTCACTTTTCTGTTTCTGTAAGAAGCAAGGGAGAAATTTTTTTTTTCTGCCTTTTTTGTACTTACTTGGGGAAGTAGGACCTATTGCAGGGTGGTCTGTAAAATAAATCAGTTGATCCTTAAAATTAACTGGATGGTTATAGGTAAAGAGTGTTCGTCTCATTCTGTTTTACCTGCCGATCCCAGATCTCTGATGTATTCAGGAGGCAAGCTCTTTGAAGAGGATCCTCCTCCTTTAGGAGACTTAGGGATCCTCAGATTAAATCAGCTGCTTCTATTTTCAGCTCTCCTTTCTGGGCAGGTGACCAGCCCGTAGCAGGTACTGACAGCCATGAGCTGACTTTGTGAGCTGTTTTGTGAGCTGACTCAAAGGCTACCAGCTTTTTAAGGCAGATCTTCATTTTCAGGCACGTACCTGCAAAACGCTGTGACAAAGTCCTGCAGAACTTACCATCCAAAACTGTAATGCATTTCCCAAGGTAATTTCCCATGTCTTCTTGAGGATGAAAAGAAGATTTGTATAATCTTATCATCACATCAGCGTTGAATCTAGCAACCTATATTTATTCAGGATGGTCAAATATAATAGTAGTAGAAATTTAATGAGAAGTAGCACGCTCTTTGCCTATTTCTTCAGACATTTTGTGGGTGTACCCTCCAGGACTCCTGTTCTTGGCAGGTCCTGGCCGCCCCGTGCCCGGGTCTGTGATGTCCGGAGATAGAGCAGTGACTATTTCATGGGCACCCCCTTGCCGTGGGGAAGGAGCTTGCGTGCCCTTGTGAGGTTGAGAGCTGTGCTGGTGGTGGCATGTGCCTCTGGTGGGGTCTCCCAAGCCAGACAGGTCTCAACTGAAGGGTCAGACAAAGTGTGTCCACGGGCAGGATGGGCTCACTAGCCTTCGGGCAACCATCCTAGGAGAAGGACAACTCTTGACTCCAAACCCGGGCAGATGGAGCTCGTTTAGCCTTGTAAGGCTCATCCATCTAAGAGAAGGACACGCTAAACAAACCTACGACCCGAGGACTTCGCTGTCACTGTCCAAGCTCTCTGGGCCCTGGCAGATGAACCTCAGGTGTAAAGGGTGGAGCCAGTTCCGCGCACGCTGGTGCCTCACCTAAAAAATCCACCGCGCAAGCCCGAAGGGTGCACTCATCGCTTGCCGTGAGCGTGGGAAAAGCCCTTCTCAGATCTTTGTTGGCGAAGCCAAGCCATGATGATGATGAGGTTGTGGGTGGACACTCCTGCCTCACCGGAACAGAGGCATCCAATTAAATTCAAACAGTGCATCACCCCAAAGTGTCAACAATAAAGTTGCATCAGTTCAAGCAAATTGTTACACCCGTGTAACTGTGAAGACAAGCTTTGTAGGACAATAAAGATTTCTCAAGTCTTAATCAACCTGGCTGTGGTTTAACTGTTTGGAGGGTTAAAAGGATTTGTGTGGAGACCTCGGTATAGTTGTGCTGAATCACAGAATCTCTTTCTTAGTCTTGCTAGACATAACAAAATGGTAAAGCTGAAGCAAAGGAGCTTTCCTCCTTGGTTACTGGTTCTAAAAATGCAGGGAGAGTTCAGTAGTCTGAATAGTACACTTGTCCCCCCTTAAACAGGTCTCCATCCCATAATCAGATGTTGTAATCCTAGTTTATCTCCAGCAAGTCTGTACATGCAAGTGGGAAGAGGGAAA
>NW_010412519.1:19157-29486 GCF_000710305.1 Buceros rhinoceros silvestris | reverse complement strand
AAAGAGTAAAGGCAGAACTAACCTTTAGAAGCACATTTTCTTCTTTGCATACAGCTCAGTTTTAAGCAGAGCAGATTAATTAAACTGCAAAGAGGGTTGTTTTGCTGTTTAAAGAGGTTTTGTTCTACTTTTGAGAAGAAATTAACAGAGAAGTATGAACTTTTAAAGTGGTTTCAGCTGCGTTGTCCAGATACATTGCCACAGTAGATCTGCTCCACATCCCTGTCTCCACAGTGAGCAGGGCCCACTGTCCAGGCTAGCACGTCAGGCAAACATGACAGCAAGCTGCTGCATGACCTCTTCTCATGGAAACCTTTGACAGGTACCTGCTGCTGGCTCCTGAGCCCCAGGGCAGGCATGGGCTGGGAACGTCACCATGCTCAGCAAACATTTCCCAGGAGGATTAATTTGCTGCAATTTTAATTCCTGCCCTTTTGTTTCTTCTGTTGGGCAGCAACTGAGCATGAACCCAACACTGAGTTACACCTGTTTTCAGCTCAGCCCTCTGAGCCACAGCTGCCCTGATGTCTGTACGAAGGCCAGCGCAGGTATAAACAGGTAGAAGAAACAAGGCCTTTTGCTTAACTGGCATCAGAGCAACACAGCTTCACAGTTTCTTTTTGGTAAAGCTGATCCAAAGCAGTTGTTTCTTCCTTTCACGAGACAGGTTAGCTCTGAAAACCTGCAAGGAGAAAGGTGTGATTTGTTTCTGGCAGAATGTGCGGGATTTGAAAAGCAGGGAGGGGACGATCAAGTGGTGCACCAGGGTTTCACCGATTCATTTGTTCTGTCCTACTCCTGTCCTCCATCAGCACATCTTAAATCCAAGGAATGTTCTAAGCATAAATGACTCTAACTGGATCAGCCACATACTTAAAGGTCCGTTTTGCTGGCTGTACTTCTTTTTTTCAATATGGACATAAACACCATTCCATAGACATCTCCTACCACTGCTAGGTACCAGCACTAGAAGGGCCAGTTTAAGAGTGGCACTGCACCCAACCCAGCCAACCCAGGTTGTCTGAGCAGTGTGCTGCCTTCCTCTGTTAGAAAGAGGAAATTGTGCCCAAGTAAGACTTTTTTTTTTAATGTCAGTGGTGGTTCCTGAATGCCCACCTTCCTCTCTACCAATGCATATAGTAGCTATCCTAGTTAGAAAACCGCTTAAAGTATGGTCTCCTCCTGATTAATTTTTCGGTTTCAAAGTCCAAAGCTAGCTATCCTACAGCTGGCAATCTGAAATGAGTAAGCTCATGCCACACACTTCTCCCAAGCCTTTTCACCACATGAAGGCAGCAGTCAAGTGCTTTAATATAAAACACGAGACTTGACAGACTTGTAACCTTAACCACAGTTTCGACTTTGTTTCTTTCCCAGGCAGTGACTATAGAAGAGCGTTGCAGAACTGACTTGGTGAAGCAGTGCCCGCTAGTACATGGACACAATCTAAAAAGCCCACACTCTGCTTCCCAGCGCACGAGCATGAGAGGAAGTGTAGGCAGGTGTAGAAAACCCCAAAGGCAGGCATGAAGCGAGGGAGGTGTAAACCACAAGCAGCTCTTTCTTCAGTGAGCACGTCAGTTCCCAACAGCAGGCTGGAGTCAGTACACTCAAAAAATTACACACTGTAATACTTGGAGTCTGTGGGCAATCAGCTACACCAAGCACCATTCTAACCCTAGTGACTTGGGAAAGTCACTGCAGTAGCAGTACCTTGCAAGAAGCTGGACTATTTTTCAAAACAGACTTTTTATACAGCAACGCAGATTTCAGTGGCAGAGGGTGGTGGTGAGGAGCAGAACATGAATCTCACATTGGTGGCTCATTCAGATGGCATTTCCCTCCTCCCGCTTCCACTTTTGCAGAGGCTGGCTTTGATCCTTAGAGTGGTGACACAGGAATCCTAGACTGAAAGGAGACTAAATCATGCTGAACAAGTTTGTTCAAAGGTAGTATAGAAAGATCTACAACAACAAATTATAAAGCTGATATATTAAATCCTGTTAAGAGCAATGAGTTGACCTGCAGATACCCCTTACCTGTTCCAGATGTCCAAAAATGTGGCATTTGAAGAACTGTTGCTTTTCATTATAATGCCAGCTAAGATGATGCTGACTTTGTAATGTGCTTTAGCATGTTAAAGCTGCTCTAAAAATAACATTAATACAGAAATTTAATTAGCTTAATTGAGTGCTGAAAAAAATCATAAAACTTGCCCTTGGAACAGATTCCTTTGTTAAAATTAAGAGAGAGCCCACACAGTCACAGTATAATCCATTTATTAGCATACCTTATGAGCCATTGCTGTTGATCCACGGGACGTGAAACTTTTGGCACTTGACTGATTTCAGAGGTACTCAGCCCTTGGCTAGTAGAAAGATATTTTAATAGGAACAAGTGGGCTACTACTCAAGCAAGTTTTTCTTCTTGAGGTGGAAAATTAAATATTTTTCTGAACAAGTGAAAATACAGCCCAAGAGACGTGCATTGGTGCAGGTCACAATGTCTCATTCCACAAGGAGTGGTTGAAAGTTGGTTACCACTGGGGCCATTCTGTTCCCTCTAGCTGCAAGAAACATCCAGCAAGTCTATCAAGATGACATTAAATACCGCAGTGCAGTTCATCTCTGGAAAGCTTTCAGATGATTGCTGAATATACACATAAAAATATCTCTTCAAGTGGTTGATGGATCACTGCAGCTTTTATGGGGGGTGACAGACTTCAGGATACTAGCTTCAGAAAGGAAGGAGGACAGACAAAAGGCAGGCCTACATCTCTTACCCCTGCGATAGCGAATATCCATGTTCCTGGTTCCTCATCAATGCCTCCACTAATACCTTTGAGCAACTGATCTGTTACTCTCTGCTACAAGTGTAGGAAGATTATAAGGATAATCGACATCCTGCCCAGCTTAATGAACAGCTGCCCAATTAATTACAGCATAGAACATAATTCATAGAAATCATCAGAACAGTGTTCAGCTGCAGGAAAGGGATAAATCTTTAATCCAGCTTCAGGTGGCCAAAGCCTGGACTGGTGTCAAGACAGAGCCGATAAGGGTACCAGTGCGGGCACTGTGGGTCAGGAAGACACCAGTACTGGGTCAGCCTTTGTGGAGCACTGGGGTATTTCCCCAAAGAGGGGTGGCCTGGAGCACTAATAGCTGCTCCTTAGACCCTTACCAAAGCCATGTTTTCATTCCTGACAATGCTCCCAGCCCAGCCAGTGGCGTTCCTTTTCTCACTTAACCATCGTGTATCATACTGCTATGGGAAGTTCTCTCACAGCATCCCTGTGACACAGTGCAGCTACCAACGACAGTGACTGAGCTCTCAGCTCCTGGAGATAGTGTATGTGCATTATCCTTATCCAATGGACCAATGCTGCAAAGACAGACTGTATCAGCCCTACAGGTACATCAGCCAAGGCAAAGCTCTACAGAGCTGTTGAGGTGCTCGCTGCCCAGAGCTGCGTTACGATCCCCAGACGATCCTACAGCAATTGCTTTGAGATCAGAGCGGCTGCGGCACATGCCTGAGACATGGGGCAAATTGACCTTGGTGGGTTTTCATCCCGTTGTAGCTAGGCCGCCACCAAGACCACACTAGCAAGTTTAAAGCTCGCTCCAGCATACATACATAATACACATACAGCGCTGAAATCACAGCATTGCCTACTATAGAACATACTACTGAAAATTATCAGCGGATGCCAGCCTCCCCTGGCAAACGCATTCAGTTCCGGTTACCAAAGCTTAAAGATCCAGCAGAAAGAGAACACACGGAGAGACAGTCAGCCTGTTATCAAATACCTAGACAGTCTGGGTTGAAGAGAGACAGAGAAGCCACAGTTTTAGAAAAGGGACTATCTCTAGATGAATGGACAACAGAGAATATACAGCCAGACCCCATATTTCCTCTCATAGCTGAGAACAAAGGACAGATGGGATTCAATGAAAACAAAAGGCAATTCATTCAGGAACCATAAAAAGAAATTACGTGCTATGGAGGATAAAATTATATTGGTTCTCACTGCCAGAAAATATTGAGGCTGAGAGCTTAGTTGGATTAAATAAGAGATTAAACATTTATATGGAAGATGAAGGCTGGTTACATTAAGTAGTTTTTTTAAAGTTAGGGATATAAACTCTCACACTTTAGAAAAAGAAAAATCACAAAAGGGTAGTGCATAGTGTTTGTACAACACCTAGAGGACCAAGTACTTCTGTTTTTAATAATAATAATAGTAATGCAAGTAATTAATTTAAATGGGCCAAGAACAAAATTCCCCAAAAGGCAAGGTTGTTAAAACTTGTTCAGCACAAACTCACACATACTATCCTTTGAAACAGCTGCTGCTGGCCAGCATTAGGTACATAATACAGTCCTAGGGTGGCTGAGTGCCGCTCATCCAACCAGGCAGTTGAGTAAGCCTCAGCGGCAAAGCACGTGAGTTCGGCTTGGGCCACAGTTTAAACAGAGAAGAGCAAAGCTCTGAAACAGGGCAGGACGATTGAGGAGAGTATTGGCAGGCTTGCCTACAGTACCAGTAAGGTGCAAAAGTAGGTAAAGGATACCGCCTTCCTCCTGGCTCATGCGGGACTCAGAGGATGTTAATTATAAGAATTCTCACAGCTTTCACGGTGACAAGATGCAGGAGAAAGACACATTTTGGACTAGAACATAGGAATTTCAGAAGATAATGCCAGGCTTAAGGAAATAACCTCAGCCCTTCGGGTATTTCTATGCCTGGTGGAGTTACGGGTACAAACAGAAAGATCAAACCAAGTTAAACTAGAGATGTGACAGCACCCAAGGCACAGAAATTCTGTTTGAGCTGCTGTATCATGATGGCTTAGGGGAGGCTGAAAATAAAAGCTAAATCCCTCCATGCTTCCCAGACAGGTACTGTTGCTGCCAGTGTGGAACTTGGCATTTAATCTCCAGCCAAACCAGGGGTCTGTGACAGAATTGCCCTCAGTCCTCCTATCATTCTAATTCCTGGGAGATAAGGAGCAGTCTGCAGCTTGTGTCTTAGGGACTCTCTGCCATCAGCTGCAGGGTAACACAGCCAGCGTGAAGCCCAGCACAGTGCTGCCAAAGGATGAAGCCTGGCGCTTCAAACAGGATTATCAGCACAAACTGCACTGCAGACATCTGTCTCAAATGCCAGTTTGCAAGGGTTCTGACATCGCATGTTTTAAAGATTTCTACAAATCTTTACTAAAATTAAGTTTCCAAGCAGGATCTTTAAACAGTCCACTGCAACACTGGTAACCCAACCATGCTGGTGAGGGTAAACGAAACTGTTCGGTTTAGCATTCACACACAAAAATCAACCAGGTCAGCACCTTTACATTAAGCTCTTTTACAGAATAACAAATTAAAGCTTTAGGCCATCACTACTTATTGCATCCAAAGCAATTTCAAGGACTTTGTCACCACATGCCCTGTAATACAACATGGCTAATCCCCAGGTTGTGCTCTGCCTTCTGTTCTTGCCTTGGTAATACCCAGACCCTGAACACCCCAGCTCCTGGACTGCAGACCTTTCAGAGAGCAGGCTGGCGCCTGACCCAGTCGTTGCCTGCCCTACAGTGCATGAGTGAACCCCAAGCATGCACATCTGGCACAAGATCTGCGTGTCCCGTCCTGTGTTAGTGCTCCATTTCGGGTCCTTGGTTATACATCAAAGCTCACTGCCCCTGCTGCTGAGCAGACCTGTTTTCTCTGTGCGTAGCAAGAAGACACTGTGCACTGCACAACTGTTCATGTACTTAGCTCTTCTGTCTATTTTTACATTTTTCTATCTACTTGAGAATAATAAATTAACTTACAAAAGTGCTTAAGGCCTAAGAGGAAACTCTGTTCATTTGTTTGGATGAGAGGGAAGGAAGAAATAGAAGTATTAAATAACCCCTGCTTTGTCTCTGCGCTATTTCTGTGCAGGCTGAGAGCTACAGCTTGATGACAGCGCTTGCATACCCCCGAATTAAGCCAGTTTAGTCCCACTGAGGGGAATGAAAACAGAAATAGTGCAAAGAAAAGAAGACAGGAAGCATCACCCAGAGGTCACAAGAACAGGACACGCTTCAAGAAAGTGGAGAGCTGCTTTGTGGCACACTTACTGTTTTACACAAGGAGTGAGTAATTTGAACCCAGGACAGGGTGTATCTATACCGCAGGAGTATTTCCATGTTTCATGGGAGAACTGTGAACACAGAGGTATTAAAGACTAGCATCGCAAATAAAGGGCAGCTAATGACTGCGGTGAATAAGGTACTGAGAGAAAGTCCCTGCAGTGCTGTTAAATTGTGATTCAACACCTGAATGTTTGGGAATAACATTACATTTGGATTTAAAGGATGTCCTTACTCAGCCTTTTTGGGTCTCATTTTTAAGTTCTTCATAGTAATCATGAGGGCAAGAAAGAGATTGTCTCTTAAAAATGAAGATTTACTCTCACACCAACAACTGATTCTAGGAGATGCTGCTTTAAGGAAAGAAATTAAAGCAAACCCCAAACACAAAAGAACCACTCTACTGAGAAAGCAGCAATAAAATCAGAGCATCTGGCAGCTAGAAATGTGTGATAGAGGCATACAGCAGGAGGTACAAGCATCTCTTAGCAGGGACAGACACTTTAAAGTGTGCATATGGGAGCAGATCCTCTCTTCAGAGGATAAAAGGTTCCCCCTAGAGACATAACAGGGAAGGAAAAAATCCGGAATGTTGGCCTGTTCCTCAGCTCAGGTCAAATCTTCTGATTCTGGGAACTGAAGAGAGCTGTTACGAAAAAATATTTGAAGATTTCCATTATGCCAGAACTTGGTGCCATCTTCCAAGCATCTCACCTCTCCGTAGAGCATTTTGCAACTGTGCAAACATACAAAACCAGGAACAGATTTACGAAGGCAGGTATCTCTCCCCTTCTGTCATTTCTGTGTGCCAGGGCAAAGGAACAGGTGTGATTGCATTACAGGGCTCAGACAGTCAGAGCGACACGGACGTATCATTCTTAACAGTGGGCACCTGCTTTCTCTGCTCAGAGATTACAGACTAAAGTGAAACCAAAGACATTAAAGAATCAGCCATAACTGTTTTTCTCCCAGTTCTACATTAAAGTCTTTTCCCAATGTCCAACGACAAAATAAATCTCCATCAGTCACAGGCCTGAAGCCACAGCCTCCTTCTGCTGCAGAAGGACCGTACGTTGAAGTTCCTAGAGCTCAGATATTTTCACTGTAGCTTGGTCACTTTCTTGATCCAGGGTACATATTTGCTGACCTTTGTGTACACGCCCGGGGAATCCTTCCGACCACAGCCGTAACCCCAGGAAGTGATCCCCAGAATGACCCAGCGTCCGTTTGACCTCTGACACATGAGTGGTCCTCCACTGTCACCTTGGCAGCTGTCCACCCGTTTATCTTCAGAGAGGTTCCCAGCACAAATCATGCGGTTAGTGAACTTCTGCCCATAACGGACCTCACAGTGTTCACGTGGGAGAAGAGGCACCACCCCCTGCAGCAGAGTTCTCGAATAGGACTTGCCTAGAACAGAACAGACCAGCCAGACCAATTCACCTACAGACAACAGCAGTGACCTAGAGCAACAGTGCTCCACACAAAAACAGATACTTGCATGTTTCATGTCAGACTGCAGCACAGAAATAGGCCAATCTCAGCATCTTTGAACTACCAGAACTTAGGAAAACGGTGCTGCCAAGCCAGACCACAAAAAAGAGGGGTAAGATCAAAGAAATTGAGAAGTGGTTGAAGAAAAAGGTTAGATCAAAGGATGAGTCTTACTCTTCATTCTGCCAACAAGTAACTTGAACCTTGTTCAATTTCTTTCACCTCCCTGAGCCTCCATTTCCTCTTCTTTAAACCAAGGACAGCGTTTTCTCAAGAGAATAAATGCAGTAATCTTTGTAAAGTGCTCAATCCTCAGAGAAGTTTTAGAAGATGTTTCAGAGGCATCCAAATATTATTCAAAAGGAGCTCATTTCATCTTTGGCCAAATTGTCTCTATTTGCTCAAATCTCTTTTTACCCCAGGCTTACTCAGAACATAAGGTGCGTGAGCTATATTAGAGTATGACCTTTCTGTACCCAAGGTCTGTGTAAGTTCACAAGGTAGTAAGTTGGGAAAGCCGGGTTTGGAGTGTGGGAGGGATTCTAACCATTAAGCCTCAGTACAGCTTAAGGGAGTTACGTGGCTAAGTTGCTCCTTGATCGTCCCCAGACGCTCCAAAGTGACACATGCACCCGATGCAGTGGCGTCCAAAGGCAAATGAACGCTTGCAGTCAAACACTTAGGGTAACGGCTAGGGAAACAGCTGGGAAGGATGGGTAAGTCCAAAATCAACAGACAAGCTCCTGGGGCTATTTGCCTTTTGGCAGCAAGTCTTTCTGAACGTACAGCTTTGCTCCACTCACAGCAGCCCCAGAAAGGCCTCCTTGCCCAGGCCCTGCACTGCATCTCCGATGCTCAGATGGGGCTGGACTGGACAGCTGGTTTTAAAGCTTTGTTTAGAGTTGAAAGCTGTCTCCAGAGCTTGCTAATGCATCCCTGTCAGGAGTCCATCAAGCCCAGCCTTTTAAAACATCGCCTTGAGAGAGTCAAGTATTTAATAATGAATACTTTCTAGAATATTCCCTGCTCCCTTTTACCTAGGAAGCTCCATAGCAATGTGATGCAAGAGAACAGGTACAGGCTGTCTTGAACCTAGTGTGGAAACCAGCCTCAGAGCCCAGCTGTCCCTGCAGCAATATTCAGGGAGACTGAGCAAGGTAGTCCGAGAGAGATTCCTCCCATCTCTAAGCCCCCACTTCACTACTACAGTATCATGAAGAAGGCAGGAGGTCATGGAATCATGGGAGCCTCCCACAGGCTTTGTACACCAGCTCTGCACAGGCTGTACTGCCTCAGGGCCTCCTGTGGGCAAACACGCTTGTAGAAAGGGGAAGAAAGAGAGGACTGTGACCAGATGGCAGCAGTGCTCTCTCCCACAGCTTCAGAGGGATGCTACGGCACCCAAAACTTCCACCATGGTCAGGCTCAAGAAGCCTTAAAAACCAAAGAAGACACAACAGCACAAAAATCATCTCACCTCTGCGCTCCTTCACACCATGTGCTTGCACAGACAATAGAAGCAGTTAGAACATGGCCTTGAGTTGTGCAAATACAAATTAATGGCCCATGCAGGCTTCTGAACCCAGCCTCTCCCACCTTTCTTGCCCCTCAAAGCCCTGTCACTCACCCGTGTCTCCCCAGCCGGAGATAATGCAGGCTTGCCTGTTGATGTCAGACTTCTCTTTCCTGTTGGGCAAGCAGACAGGCAGAACGTGGCGATTGAAAGAGAGACAGTGTCCCTCTCTACCCCGCATGCGGACCAGGGCAATGTCATTATCGTTGCTGCCAGCCCAGTAGTTCCTGTGGAGAACTATTGCCTCCACGGGCAGCTCCTTCTCAAACTCGTCCTTCACGCCTGTGTGGTAATCACCCACTCGCAGCAGGTAGCGCCGCACATCAACACCAAACCTGCAAAAAAAGAGACTCAAGATCTTGATACACCTACTAAGAGGGTAACAGTCACTCAAGTCTCAGTTGCTCTGAGACTGAACAACCTCCTTGCAAACTGATTAAACAGTGACAGCTACAGGACTGTGAGACCTCTTTACCAGATGTGATAATGCCAGCTGTTGCAGTCAAAGAGTGTCTCAAATTGCTGCCTACCATGCACAGGACAGGACTGTCTTTTCCTATAAAATGGTTTACAATAGTTGCAACAGGCTTGTGGCCTTTTTTGTTCACAGCGCAAGATGCTGTTCCCCTTCAAGTTGTAAAGCCTCAAAATTAAGAGGGCAAGTGTAAGCAGTGAAGGGTAAAGCAAGTCTATAGCGAGCCATCCTCATAACTGCTTGTCCCGGTTTGAGCTAAACTTCCTGGTTTGAGCTGAAACTTTCCTGTTTTCAGCTCAAACCAGGAAGTTCAGCTCAAACCGGGACACTGCTCCAAGATCATACACATCATATCCTGAAGGTCTTGGTTTAGAAACTTTGCTCATGTGGTTCCACTGGGCTGGGAGGATAAACAGGTATGACGCTATCTTGTTCATCACTGAGTGTCCTTTGGGGCTCCCCACTCACAAACGCACCTTTTGAAGCAGTGGGCTGCAGTCACTACCCAGCAGCTGCTGATCAGTGTTGCTCCACACAGCAGACGAGTATCTCGTCGAAAACCCTTCAACCGTAGTGAGGCCTGCCATGGCCAACCACCTCTGAGGAAGAAACAGGGGAATAATAGGTGTCACACGCATGGAAGCTCT
>NW_010412519.1:15395-19026 GCF_000710305.1 Buceros rhinoceros silvestris | reverse complement strand
TTTCCCTGCCCACTCTGCCGCATACGGGCTCAGCTGGCGTGCACTCTTCCACGGGTTCAAATCAAGTTCAAACAACACCAGTGGAAATGTGTTATTGTAGTCAGCATTTGTCCAGCTATTTCCAGAGCCCGTAGAGAAGCTGGAACCAGTTCTGGCCTTCCCAGTGATTACAGGGTTGTACCTGAGAGACTTGTTTCCACCTATGATCCTTTTCTTGCGACGGTGAAGCAGGCGCATCCCACACACACCAGACTCTGGACCTGCACAGCAAAGTGAGAGCGGTTGGGTAGATACCTTCAGCTTTAAGTATCATCAGTTGGTGTCACAGAGCCAAACACCTTTCTCCTTCCCTGAGGGCACTACTCCTCATGGTAGGTGACTGCATTGTGTTGTGCGTATGGAATTCACAGAAGATTTAAGCCCAGGGGTTTCCTCGGTTTTGGAGGAGGTGCTTACCTGCAGTATCTGTAGTCTTATGGTAGGAATGGGACTTCTGCAGCTATTTCCTCAGTGCTCTAAACCCCAAAGTTTGTGCCTGATTACTGCTCTAAGCAAGGTACAGTTATTTGGCTGTGGGGAAGCTCTGCAGGCTCCAAAGCCTGACATAGGTGGAGCTCCTCAGGTTAGTCTGGAGCACCCTGTGCTCCTACGAAGAGACAACAACAAAAAAAGGAAAAAGTAGAAGGTGCAGGACAGGATGGGTTTATAAAGTTTCAGCCCAAGAGAAGAACTACAGGAAAAAGCATAAAAGCATGCAGAGGCCCTACAACAGGAGCTCCAGATTTCTGTGCGGAAGAAATGGGCATGTCACCTGTTCTTCTGGTATCTTGGACCTTCTCTTCCACATAGTCACAGATCACACCAGCATCCTCACTGTGCCAGCAGCTGTGAATCCCGGTGTCGGGCCTGACACATTGCCCCAGGGTGCGCTCCGTGCCGCTGCATTCGAGGTTGTCCAGATGGATGGGCCCATGGCCTTCACCAAAATAAGCCATCGCCCTGGCTTTTGCCATACCGCTGCAATTAGAGAGAGGGTGGCTAATCCGCAGTGAGCAGGAGGCAGGTGAGCCCAATGCACCAACACATTTTAAGAGAGATAATTTTTATGTGTCACTCTGCACACAGGCTTGAGGACCCTACTCCCTCAGGTATACGTGAATATGCCAAAACTAAGAAATGAAGCTCCCAGAAACAGGTCCAGAAAGAAGGGATCCCCCTGAGAGCTGTTTCTATGTATAAGATACACGTACCAGAGCTCTTACCTGAATCCCAGTTGCCTGCAAACCACTGCAGCATCTCTGTCTGTCCAGACATCATCACAGACGCTGCCCCACTGCCCGTTCAGGAAGACCTCGACCCGTCCTTCCTTAGTGCTTTCTCCATCCACCAGCCGCACGGGAGGCCCTGCAGGAGAAAACACATGGGGCACTGCAAGCAAAACCACCAGAGTGTGAGGTGCCCAGATCTTGGGTTCTTTACAATAAGAGGAATCCTGGATATCAGTAAGCTTAAAATAAATTAAAAAAGAAAAAAAAAAAAAAAAAGAAAGAAAAAAGGAGTGTTTCTATATGAAGACGTTTGATCTCTGTGCTACATTAGAAGACTACATATATATTTATTTAATACATACTGAAAATCATTAGTGGATCATATTCTGAAAGCTGAGTAAAGAGGAGAGCAAGAACAGAAGGAAAGTTATTAACTCCTGAGCCAAGAGTGGACAAGCTTAAACATGCCTGGGAAAAAAATCCATTAAGTTATAAAACTATTACATTATTCTAAGCAAGAGAAGAGTCCTACATCCAGAAGAAACAAAAGTGTTGGATGCTATTTAAAAAAAAATGTCTGACAAACTGGAAAGCCTCCTATAGTACAGAAAGGTGAGAGTATAAGGCCTCATCTAAGTGAGGAAATCATGCTAACTTGAAATACATTCACAATTTTAATTAAATTATGCCATCTACGCAAGAGTGCAAAGAGCGCCTCACATCTGAAGCCCTCTTGTCTGTCTTGGCAAGGTGTGACACAGATGTAACTACAGCAGATTCTTAAAGGGTCTAGTTAAAGGGGTCGCATGTCCTCAAAAACATGGATGAGGCATCTCATCGGTGAGCAACGGCATGCGGAGGCAGCCACTGTTCCTCATCCCCTCAGGTTTGGTTTAGAGACTGCCAACACAGTTTTTTCCAGCTTCAGTTTCTCTGCAAGTCTGGCCATAGGTCTGGTGGAGCTACAGCTCTGTGGGTCTGCCCCAGACAGTCTGGGCTCCTTCCTAGCAGTCCTTTTTAAAAAGCAGCCCCCTCGCTGAAACAGCACGGGGAAAACTCCCACATCTGACAGAGCTTCCAAAGGGACAGACCAGCAGGTGACACTTCCCCACCAGCCAGGGCAAGAGGCAAGGAAAGTTACCCAGACTGCCATCCATGACTGTGTTGCTCTCTGGGGAACAGCGGACTCCCACGTCCTCGGCGTGTGAGCAGTCATGCTGCCCCCAGTTGCTGTGGGGGCAGTCCAGGAGGGACAGCTCTGTCCCCACACAAGCCACATCATCCAGTAAGATAAAGCCTTGCCCAGCAGCATAGTCCCCTTCAGAGGCCAGGGTAGCAGGTCCACTAGAGGAAGGAAAGAGAACGTATCAGATCCATTAAAACTTACTAATCTCACAGAAGAACCCAAGCTCAGACCCAAAGGGAAGCTCTCCTGCAGAGCTCAACTGTGACAGCAGTGGCCTCCTGAAGTAAACCACTTAGTGACGCACAGGATGGCAACCTTGCACATCTCACCAGCTTCAGTTTTCAGGGGGGCCCACTCAGACCTGTCCGTTTCCTAGTGCCTGGTCAAAGGCGCCGTCGCAGTACCGCCGTGGGCCTGCTGTACCACAGAGGCTGCCTTGCAGACAGGACACCAGGTGCATCAATGTGGGCACGGGCTAGCAGTGGAGGCATCCAAAATAGCAACATCTAAGTAATTCTACTTATTTTTCTGCAAGGAAGCAGCTACCTGGAATTGAAATGCCAAAAGCTGCAAACTTTTGGGCACTACAAGAGATGATAAACACAGTATGCAGCTGAACTCAAAGGGAAGAATTTAGTTTAGTCTTTTTTCAGTCTATAAAGCTGAAATTTTACAAGGACACCCTATTCATATTAAAAAACCAAAACAAAACCAAAAACCCATAAACCCCTTCTTACTTCCTCCAAGGCTACAGTATTCTGATTTTAAATCTTCCCCAAACTCATACCTGGAGGGACAACAGTTCAGCAATGGACCGAAAGAAAAGCGTTACAAAAACTCCTAATACTACTTTTTTTTTTTTCCCCCGATAGTCTTCATTCAGGTGCTGAAGCAGGTGATATGTTTAGCTGGCAGAGCAGAGGGGTGATATCATTTAGCTGTAGAGCAGAGGGGGTAGCAGCTCTGAGCTGACACACCTGCAAATTTAAGGAGTCTTAAGAGAAATTTTTTACTTCATTGAGGGGTTCATAATGGCAGTATCAGGCCTGTTATCTGCTTTCAAAACAGGCTGAGGCAAGGGATAATAAAGGGGTTTTTTTTAACCCTTGTAAAGGATGTGGATACCTATTAATCTTTCCTGATTAAAGTTGTGTAATGGTAATAACCTTTCCAACAA
>NW_010412519.1:13486-15298 GCF_000710305.1 Buceros rhinoceros silvestris | reverse complement strand
AGACGGCAGGAATAAGGAAGGAGTAAGGTCCAGCCTATTCCAGTGAAGGGTGATGGAATCCAATCCTTGAAATTAGGAAGTACAGACACTACACACACTCTCAGTCCTACCTGAAGCCCAGTTGCCTGCAGACAACCTGGGCACTGAGGTCTGTCCAGCCATCATCACAGACTGTGCCCCAGTCTCCGTTGTAATAAACTTCTACCCTGCCTTCGCTGAGGCTGCGGCCACCAGCCAGCCTGACAGTGCCCTCTGCAAGGGGGAGGAGAAGAACAGGTCAGCACTCAGCAGGGGAGAAGAGAAACAGCCTGTGCCCCACTGCTGACGTCTCTGTACAGCCCACGAGTGAAAGCAACCAAAGACACAGATACCTGTGGGTGCTCAAAAACCAGACATTCATGGCTCGCAAACACGCCCCTCTTTCAGGGAAGGATTCAGCTCAGCCTTTCCATGCCACCTGTGGAAAGCCACCACGCCTGGCTCTGATCCATTCCCACCTACTGCTTGCTCTCTGCCTCCACATCTGGCAGCCCTGTGGGAGCCATACAGAGAAGCCGTGTGGAATCCTGAGGCAGGGGGGTTATCTGCCAAGCAAGCCATGTAATCTGGGAGTAAGACCAGCCACATCTGACTGGCATAGATCTGTAGATCTGTACCTGTGAAAGGGTCACAGGAGACCCCAGCGTCTTCAATGTGGTCACAGTTTTGCTGTCCCCAGTCACTCTTCTTGCACTGGTCAAGTGAGAGTTCGTTACCTGAGCAGTCCACTTCATCCAGCAGGATTGGGCCAGATCCCTGCCCATAGTGAGCCCATGACAAGGCTTTTGGGTTCCCACTGCAAATGTTACAGATACATATGCTCAGTAAGGAAGGTCACATTCTTGTGCCCTTGAATTCTGCCTTGCACAGACTCTTCCGTGCCAGGTCAGTGTCCTCCCATAGATAATCTGTATTTCTGACATAGTGGTGATGCCAGCTGATTCCAGTAACAAAATATGTTTCTGGAAAATTTTGTAACAAGATCTTCCAACACATAACAAAAATGTGCCTGCAACATGAACGCTTGAGACTCCCGGGAAGTTCTGAGGACAATGATGTTTCCATCTCAGTAACAGGCAAAACTCCCAGAGTTTGAGGCATCTCAGACTTGACCTCTCTGTTTTAAACAATTGTGTACCGATGTGATTTTCAGAATGCTCAGCACACAACATCTCCCATGCTAAGTGCTGAATGGCACACGGGAGCATGAAGCGCTTTCTCTTGCTTTCCTGTCTGAAGAGGATAAGGACGGTCAGTGAGACTGGAGTTGTTTAAACTTAGTCAAGTAAGCAAGTGCAGTCCACACATGGAAATCGCCATGACAAGTTACCACTGAGGCCAGGAAGATTTGCATAAGGATGTGTGCAAAAATAATGAACAGAGATAAACACAAACAAACCTTAGATAGGAATGCACCACGTCTTTTTTTTTTTTTTCACAGCATAAACCCACAAAACTGACAAGAATTAAGTACAAAATCCCTTCATAGGGTGATCAGTCTAGAGTTATCCTTCCCAGGGTTTCTGCACACCTCCTGTAGAAAGGGCTGGTACTATAGTGAAGGGTCATGCTCTTATGTTCTTCCTTCTGCCTACTTCTATTACCACTCCATGACATACAGCAGGGAAATTACCTGAGTCCCAGCTGCCTGCAGACTACCTCAGCATCCCGGTCATCCCACTGGTCGTCACAGATGGTACCCCACTTGCCATCATGGTAAACCTCCACTCGCCCTTCAAAGCTCTCCTTTCCCCCAGCTAAACGCAGTGGGGC
>NW_010412519.1:6150-13310 GCF_000710305.1 Buceros rhinoceros silvestris | reverse complement strand
AGAAAGCACAACAGAATGAGACAAAGCCCATCCAGCAGTTCAGGGTGTAGAACCATTCCCCAGCCAGAGGAGCTCCTGGGATGCTCTCATCCCACCCTACCACATCCTTCCCTCTAGACCTCACAGAAACATGCGTGATTGCAGTCCACAGTACAGGGTACTGCTGGTCCAGGAACGGCTCTTCAGCTGGCTGCTACGGTGACTAGAACTTTGCTGCCTGCAGACAAACACCTGGTTTGATAAAAAGGGGATGTGGTCATACACAACAGCCATCTTTCAGACTGTAGAAGTATGCCTGCTACTTCTGGGGATTGGGAAAGGATGGATAATTTTTCACTGAAAGGAAGATCACCACCTGTATAGCAGGTGAAATAAGAACATGCTCCTATGATTTGCTCTCCACGGCTTCATGACATTAGATTTTACATCTTATTACCAACACTGATGCAAGAAACAGGGAGACTTACCTTCTGGAGGGACACAGGTTACCATGGCACTCCCCTGGTTACAAGCTCCTGACGTAGCTTCCCGATAGCCACACTGCAGCAGCGCTTTCTCATCCCCATGGCAGTTTGCTGACTGCAGGTGCAGGGGAACAGGCCACAGTCCGGGATGACTCTTCTTCCCAGCTGTGCCGATCTCGCTGGTACAAAGAACGCAACAAAGCAATGGAACAGCCATAGCACTGCTTGACTCACAAGTTCCCTTCAGTTTTTGCGACTCCTCAGTCCAGTTGTGCCATTTTACAACCCAGTGAGCCCAGCTGACTGGGAGTGCGTAACGGGGTGGCCATTGAGAATCCAATAGGAAAACACAAGCAAGTGCCAAGCAGTTCCCACCACCTAACCCATTTTGTGTTCCTACTTAGTCCAGAGGAGTTGGTCTGGTCAGAAATGGCACCCTTGTTTGAGAGTGATGAACGAACTCATCAACAGACTCAAACATCCTGAATCACCCTCTTCCCTCTGCGTGGATCGTATCTCCTTGCTGTTTGGAAGTGTGAAGATCCAAATCACAGATTCACAAGAGGATTCATGCTCTCTAAATTTGTGTTGGATCACTAGGGTAACTCCAGCTGGTAATACTAAAAAGGGGATACGATCTCACAGCTCGCTCATCATAGACCGGAGCACCAAGCAGAAACTACTGTTTGAAAAAATTCTTGCAAATGCTGATTGAGGTTGGGCATAGCCACAGAAAGAAAACAATATGAAAGGACCCTGGTAAGTGGGAAATGAGCCCAAGAAACCAACTCCTCTCCCCCAGCCAACACACTATGCTGGAGGGACAGCAATGACAGAGGCTGTTCTTTCAAAGGTCACATGAGCACGTAACTTTCGCATTCAGACTGAGGTTCCCACCTGAGACCTAGTTGCCTGCAGACAACACTGGCATCCCAGTCAGCCCAGTGGTCAGCACAGATGGTGCCCCAGAGTCCATTGAAGTACAGCTCCACAGTACTATCTTCAGCCAACCGCACAGCACCTTCCAAACGAAAGGAAAGAAAAACAACAAAGCTGCTCTCTTCCGATGGAGGTTTCAGACCAGCATGTCTTAGACTGGCACATAGCTGAGCTGAACTGCACTTGGCTTCTCTCACCCTGTTTTGCTGGTGCTGTCACTGAAGTGACTTGTATGAAAGCGTGGCACCTTCCTGGGTCCAGTAAAAGCTGCTCGGGAAGATGGCTGGTGCTATCTATGTTCTTTTCAAAGCCATGGTAATAACAGCAGGAAACTTGGCTTCTGCACAGCTCCTGGATTATCTTTCTCTGAAATGGGGCTGATTTTACACGTTGCCTTGAAAAGGTGTATGGAAATGGAAGGGCTCTAATTCCTTCTGACACTCCACTGATTTTCCATCAACCACCTCACCTATGAGAGTCACTGTTGCTACAGCTAGATGTTCAGTAACAGCAGGTGAAACCTCTTTGATTTCTCTAAGAAAAGCAAGTGCCAATGTAAACACCCTTCCAATCTCCACTGCACCACAAATATCTACCACTGTTTCGAAAGCACATCTCCTTGTTCAGTTATGCATTGGGAGAAAGATGCACCTTCTGCTGCAGTAGCTCAGTGCAGGCACGCAGCACAACTACATCTGCATCCTTCACTTTGATGAAGCCATCTTTGAAAGTGCTTCCACTGGCAAGGGAAAAGACTCTGTCATTTAATGTATTAAACTGGTACTTCATCTGTTCTGCAAAATGTGGGAAAAGCAAGGAAGGTCAGGAAACAGAAGGACAAACAAAACATTTTAAAGAATGCGGTGCTGGAGTCAGTGCACTGACAGAGCTCAGCTCCCTCGCACACCTCAGAGTAAGCAGCAGACCTTGTGTCAGCACTGTGAGGAATTTTAAAGCAAGACTGTGTCCTACCTTACCACAGATTTTTCCTAATTATATTTGAACTGCTACACTTTAACAGGGAGAGCTTTGGTATGGACACTTAAGGAGCAGGAGTGGGTTGTTTTCCACATAACTTAACCGTTTTCAAAGTAGCATAAGTTAACAGTATAAAAAAAAACCAACAAAAAAAAGACCTTTCCTTGTATGAGAATAAAAACATCTATACAGGGCATTATGGCCACAGCAGCTTAAATCCACCCCCTACTATGTACAGACGTTCTTCTCCCACACAGGCTAGCCTCTAGTCCTAATGATTTTGACAATTTGGGACAGTTAATGTACTGTTCTTCTTTCATAGCGTGTCCCACCTGCTGCTTGCAAGTCTTTGCAGCACACATTTCTGGCCTGAGTTCACCAAGACAGTGCAGCTGGGTACTGGCCAGGAGACAGCAGCCCTTACCTTGGTTACAGTCGCAGTTAGCCCAGCCAATGGCCCCTGACACAAGCCGGTAGAAGCACCAGGGTGTAGTTCCCCCGTCCGGGTTCCTGCAGTGGTTGTGGTCACCCAAGCCACGGTCTGGGTACTGCTGAACATAATCGGGGAACTCTGCCCAGTTGAGACACTCTGCCCCGGCCTCAGTGACCGCCAGTGAGCCATTGTAATATCCAAGAGGTCCAACACCACACACGCTGGACACTGGGCACAGGAAGGGAGCTGTTAGCATCACCTAAGGCATCACACACTGAGGCTCAGACACTGTGGGACATACCACCTGATCTCCCGAAACACCTCCCACGTCTGCAGTCCTGATGGCTACTCGCTTGATTTCAATTCTATCATTCTTCAAGGCAGCTGCTCAAAGAATGTATATAAAATGCACTATCTAAAAATCAAATTCATCTGTAAGTCATGAACTGCCAGACAGACCTTTGAAATGTGTTAACTCTGGGCTCAAACACAGACAATTTGAACCCATTCCCGTTACTGTTGATTTCAGTACATGTATTCACTTACTCTGGAGCAGCACTTGAGCCTGGCCTACACTCCTCCAAATCCTTCCCCGCCTGCTTTGGCACCTGAATAAGATACTCACAGATTTGATCCTAGGCTCTTTAGAAGATGAATTGCCTGTCTATGTTGGTTGAAACTGAGAAGAGTTTAAAATTAGCTATAATTTCATTCTATGAAGCAGGAAGGTGGGGAATGACATTGTATTTTATTGTACGTATGTTCCTGATACACATTAGCATGAACTTGTATAGGAAGGGAAAGGGAACCTATCTGGGGGGGAAGTGCAGGTGCCAATGTTCCAGACCACTGCCCATGTGAAATATCTCATTAAAAGAAACCCCAACAATTAATTTAATATGGTTTTAACAAAAGAAGAAAACCCTCCATTCATGATCCTGAAATATGAAGGAGGGAAACCAGAAGCAGATTCCATGCGAGGGTGGGCTTTTTAGAGTCCATAACACGGGAAAAGCAGACTCAGAAAGGGCTAACAGTTATAGCTCTGTTCACTGAATAATAAAAAGAAGCCGACACTTTCAGAAAACTCTTCTGCAACGAATACACATAGGGCAAACAGCAAGGGTACAAAGAAACTTTGCCTCATGCCATTTGCCTTCTAGCCACTGCCAAGCCCAGAGGCGGAAGTAACAGCTGAAGGTTAATCACAAAGTACAAAAAATGAGAAGCAATAAGAGGTGGGTGCCTGAAAAACACACTGCGTGCTTTGCATCAGCTGGGACCCCCAGAGGGGGATGTATGAGAATTCAGTAGTTATTAGAGCAGAGGAAAGGTGAGCATGCAAAACAGACTGATGCAGAGAAAGTGCTGAAAGGAAAAGGACATGTGGGAGGAGTAGGGTATTAGACATGAAGAAAAAAGAGCGGTCTGGCCATTTTGGGGAAGGAGATAAACAGACATTGAGGCGGGAGAAAAGATTGAAGAAGGGACGGAAAGAAAGGAAGAATGCCAGGTAGCAGTGGTTCATCGTACCTACGGTCTCAGATCACCACTGCAGGAAAGAATCTGCCTGATGACTGAATTATTAACTTCTTGTTCTTACCTGCACTCTGCAAATGGTTTTGGTTGGGCTGGGATCCCAGGAAAGCCTGGGAAAAGAAACAGAGCAAAAGCAGAGAGATGATTATCTGATGAAATAAACATGGGCATGTCCTAAAAGCAACTCAGCCTTTTGCTGCTTTAGGCAAACACAGCCTAGTAACCAGCCTCTTCCCCACTCTCCCCATTGCTCCTTTTCGAATCCAATCACAGCTCTGCCCACTAAGAGCAAAATGAATAATTACTGGCCTGCAGAGATTTATCCTTGATCTAAGCACTACATTACAGCGCTCTGCTTGTTCTTTTCCAATAGAATTGGAAGCCTGGATGAGATGCCTATGGAAAGAAAAGCTAGAAAAAACCCCACTGTTGCCAGTAAGAAAAATAATGATTAACCATTCACTCTCTCTCTGTTTATAGGGCAAGCCATCTATGGCCACAGCAACAAACAGAGATGTAACCACCTGATGGGATGATGCCCCTGGGGATCCCTGTTAAAATAGTAATAAACATACACGTACAAAGTAGGAAACACCTAAAGAAGAAAATCCAGCAAGGGTTTTTGAGGATTTTGGTTTTAATGTAAGAATGTGATATAGCCTGTGGTATTATTATTCAAATGGTGGTAAACAGCTAAGCTAAGAACAAGAAATATGAAACGAAGTCCTCAGAATTCCAGCAATCTGTCCAGCCCCAAAACTGCATTTCCTCCCACAGGCAGTGTTTTTGGTGGTTATAACTTGACTGCTGGCTGAGAGATAGGGATCTCCACCCAAGACCATCACACAGTGTGCAGGCAGGTGGCAAGACCTTCACAGACCCAGAGTGAAAAGAAGAAACTGTACATGCTTCTGCTAGCTCCTTATAGTTTAATTAGTTTCTAAATACTTTTAAATGAACATTTCTAATACTTGTGTATGAACAAGGAGTTGTAATTCACAGAGCAGAGGTGTGCATGTAAAGAATCCTAGATACTGGAAATGGGTCTGGTTTTCTTCAAAATGCAGTAATTTTAGTTCTCTCAGCCTCACTTCTCCCTGGAAAAGGGGAAGAGTAAAAGTTGCAATTAAGCCAAATCCACCTCTGGAATAAGCAGAGATAGTTCCCATAGATACCTGACAAGAATGACAGATGTCATTTTCAAATCAAGCTTATAAATATGGTCCAGCAGGTGTTGACAACCATGCCGAGCTCCAGGATCACCCTCCACAAGTCAGAATGTGACACTGCCTATTGAACTCCTGACATTGTTCAGAAACAGCAGATCAGGTCTCAGGTGCGTATGCACAAGGGGATGAGCAGATAGATAAGAGAACATTTAACGAAAGCCCCTTTTCAGTCAAAAATCCATCTACCTTCATGTATCAGGCTGTTACAAGCTCACATAATGGTCTGTGAGCCAACAATGCTGCAGGACTTACCTGCCGATCTCAAAGCTCTTTGCAAAGAGAGGAAAGTGAGCTAAGCTACACTTCGTGACTCCACCAAACAGGTGACTGAGCCACAGTCCAAGTCCCCCAACTCCCAGCTTTTAGTGTGCACTCGCACACACGCATAAGCCTGCAGGTAATAGAGAGATGGGCTGGACTAGTAACAGGCTCTATAAGAAAGGCTAAACCTGCTCGTCTTGGAGACGGACCATGAATGAAAGAACTGCAGTCCAAGTAATATGCTTCCCTCCTAATGAAAGATTAGTTGCTGCCAGTTCCCATAGCAGCTTCCAAAATCCCCCGACACTGACCATCACCACCACCAAATTTTAGTACAAACAGCCTGTGCTGCAGTCACTGCCCCAGGTCCGTGTGGCTATAAATCATCTGTCCACAACAGCAGTAGGGGTAATCAGTCAATCAGCAAAGAACATAAACAAAAGCTCTCTC
Organism: Buceros rhinoceros silvestris; assembly: GCF_000710305.1. NCBI lineage: Eukaryota > Metazoa > Chordata > Aves > Bucerotiformes > Bucerotidae > Buceros > Buceros rhinoceros. The sequence continues at coordinate 7,017 of NW_010412519.1, read as the reverse complement.
CTGCCAGGGCCACTGCAACGCCTGAGAAACATAGGAAACCTGAGCCAAGCATCTGCAAGCCTTTGTGCATCCTGCTTTCCTACCTTGTGTCCTTTTCTGAATCTCATATGCACAGTGAGAAAAACCCCTCCCTGAGCCCCCAGCCTTTCCCAGAGACCACAGCTGCCTAGACACTCTGGAAAACATATTCAAGTAATAACAAATCCACTTACACTGAGGATATTAAAAGAGCCGTATGACTTCTTACAAGGAGATAGGAAAACCATTTCTTACCTCCACACATCTGAGACAGAATAACAGACTCGAGAGCTCTAGCAGGAGCCCAGGTACTTTAGGGATCGCCATCCCTCGTGTACAAAGTGAGAAGAAGCTTCTTCAAGCATCACATTCTCGTTTAGCTGCCAGGCTCAGCTGCTGCCTCCTCGCCGGGCGCTGCCGCTGGGTTTCCCGGGGAGCAGGGCACTAGCTGCTCCGCTCCGGAGGGACCGGGATGCCTCTTCCATTCCTGTGCAGGGACAGGGATGTAAGGGAAGGAATCAAAGTTCCCAGCAGCATCCTAGATTTTCACTTTCTCATCCCTCTCCTCACGTCTTCTTGATTCTTCTCTTCAGCAAGGGGAAGAAGAGGGGAGAGAAATAAGGGAGGGGAACATGCCCCAGAATTTCTCTAGCACCCTTAAAAACAGGAGAAGGCGCAGGCGGGTGGGGCGCAGCCCTCAGCCCGCTCCCGCACGCCGCTGTCCCTCCTCCTCGCCAGCCTCGCCCCGCTCTAGGTACGCGCTTCTCCCCAGAGCCAGCCTCCGCCTCCCCGCCCCTGCCGGCGCTGCGGCTGGGCCCGCCGCTATCTCCCCGTCCGCACAGCCTCCCT
>NW_010412519.1:1226-6056 GCF_000710305.1 Buceros rhinoceros silvestris | reverse complement strand
TGGGCCAGCCGCTATCTCCTCGTCTGCAAAGCCTCCTTTCCTCTGCCGCCTCTTCCTTCTCGCCCCGAGGCACAAAGGCTGCAGCTACGCCGTGTCCTGCTGCAGCACCTCCGGCACCGACACTGGAAGAGGAACGGCCTTGCGCGCACACTCGCCAGCGATTAGACTTGTTGGAAGGAATCTGGACTGCCTCCTTGATTAGCTGCTTGCAGCTTCCTGAGGCCCAACTCTCCTCAGATTTGAACCTCAGTAAAGGGGACCCTAAACACTTTGTAGTGTTTAGTTTGTAGCAGCTTTCGTGTCTCCCCCTGGAAAAGCCACAGGTGGCACAGCCCTCTCCCGAGCGCATCCCCAGTGTTCAGTCCTGCATCTTGCCATCATGGTATTGCCTCCAGAGATTTTTCCATCAAGTGTCTCCTTGACCTTGGGCTCTGAAGTTATTTCCACTCGACTGGCTAGGATGCTTTCTAGAGGGTTGATCGTTATTGTCCTGCTGTGAACTATCCTGTGGGTTTTTCTAGTGTTTTCAGCTTACTGCTCCTACATATGAAATAGGATTAAAGGCTACAACAAAAGTTTTAAACATTATTAAAGCTAAGAAGGGAATTGGTCCATTTGAAGCTGTTCAATCTCAGAATTTTTTTTTTTTTCCCCCACACATTCCCCATCTTGCTCCTCAGTTCAGACTAATCGGCATTTCCTACATTTATATTTTGATTTTGGAGGGATTAACTCCTGGTGTTCAGCATGAAACACGAAGGTCACCTTAAGAAATGAGCTCACTTTGGCTAAGTCTGCCAAACAGCACCTCAGCATAGAAACAAGGAACGGACTGATAAAAAATCCATTGGCTTAACTAAAAGCCTCTTTTTTTCTTCCCTCACTTATTGCCCATTACTCATGACACGTGACAGTTTTGTGTTGCCTCATTCTCAGCCACTTATCAAAACCAAGGAAATTCCACTACATGCTGGACCTTTCACAGGAGTCACCAAGGGGTGGGAGGGAGCCCTTTCTGGAGTGGATTTGTACCGTAGGACATTCTGGATACCGTGGATTTGGCCAAGAATTACCCTTAATGAGATGCAAATCTCCTATATCCTCATAGCCAGGGAGGCAGATGATCAGGGCAACAGAGGATGGAAATAGCTTAGATGGTACAGCCACTGTAAGTCTCAGACAGCGCCGGCAAAAAGGAGCAAACCAAAATGAAATTATGGGGTCTTGGAACTTAGAACCCTTTACTCCAGTGAAAACACAAAGGTTATACTGGAGGCAGGAACAGAAAGCCTACTAGCACTCAGAGAAAGCTGCTCCTTAGTCAGTAGAGAGGTGGCTGATGCCCCTTCAGAACTCCCATAAGATCTCACCTATTTAGCCCTGTGACATACTAACAGGGTTTAAAACCTGTAGCAAAAGCCTGTACTGTATTTCTCTCATGGCAGCTTCTGAGTTGCTTCCCTCTCAAGGCGAGGCTTTCCTAGACAACATTTTAAAGGAAACACAGACTAGTGCACCAAAAGCAACAACAGCCCAAGTATGGAATTCAGTGTCTGGAGGAATGACATTGTGCAGAGATACAGTGGGTTTTGCAGTTGTCTCTTCTGTGGTGGGTCCTCTTTTGGAAGTATATCCTTCCTGCCAAGACTCCCCCTTGTTTTCTGGCACGTGTAATGACATGTTTTTGAGAGAGGTGAATCTCAGATTCTCAAAAGCTTCCCATGGCTACATGGCACTCTCTGAGGTAGAGAGGAAGACTAAGAAGTAAATTGTACACATATAATTATGGTAGGTACCATATCTAAAGATACGGTAAAACAGATCTTGAACTTTCTTGCGTGAGCAAGTTTGAAGTAGTCGTAAATACCTTAAGACCACTATTTATCACAAATCACCTTCTCACCCTGATATAAGCACAGTTCTGTAATAATAACGCTAAGATTCCCTACAGAGTCTTTCTGTCTTGATTTTTTCCAGATTATTCTATATTGACCCTTCTGAACAATACCATCTTCAAAAACGTTCTTGGCTTTCTGGAATTCAACCTGTTTGTCGTGAACTGGCAGGACTACTACTATTCGTCAAAACCAGCTGAAATATCAATGCTTCCTCCGTAAGAGATCTCCAGTGAAAGCCTGAAAAGAGAGGTAGTTAATAGCAATCACACCCAGTGCTGCTATAATACTCAAGCTGTACAGAACGGGAATAAGATCAAGGAATTCCAGCAGATCTGCTTAAATCCTGTAAATCCGACTTAGGAGGGTAGAACAGCTAGTCAGCTTTCGTTTAATTATTTCCCCACCACGCAATCACATACAGGTCTCTGCAGCAATATTCTTAACCAGCGGGCTCAGCACTGAACCCAGTTTTATTCCACAGCAACAGCATCATGGAGAGGTACAAGCCCTGAACTCAGAAAGGAAGTGTCGTTCACTGCAGTAACACACATGAACTATTAATGGAACGATCCCAAACATGAGCCCGTCACAGAACGTGTTTGAACACCCAATATAAGCTTAGCAGTGAGATATGAGGAAATGGCAGCGGCTCAAATTGCCAAGGACAATCAGTAACTGCAGGTTTTTTGGTTATGGCGTGGGATCCTGAGCCAAAAGAACTGCTAGAGGAGCTTTTACAAGCAGCACTGCAAAACCTGGGTGCATCTGAAAAGCATTATCTTTCCATTCTTCTTCTTCCAAATAAATGCATTCCTTTAAGAACTGGAAAACCTTAGCACAGGAATTTCAAGCTTACATGTAAAAGGTCAGAAAAAAACCCCAGACTGAACTTGTGAAGCTCACTGTGAAGCAGTAAAATAAAAAAAAATACCTGTCCAGATTAGTGAGAGCTGTGAAAAGTTTCAAAAGAAAAATTAGAACAAAAAAGCATGAGTTTCTCTGTTACAGCCTCTTACATAATGAGACAGTTCTTCACAGACATTAGAATTTGGCACAGCTGCTAGCTTAAGAGGTGCAAAACTAAGTTTAAATACAAAGAAAGAAAAATCAGGATCAACAGAGGGGAATACAGAATTCTTTGGTTCCTCACTCCCAACCTAGCTTGTCTCCTTCACAAATGCAGAATCAGCAAGCAGCTCTCCTCAGAGAGCATCTTTTGGACTGAAAATGCAAAATGCCATAGAACCAAAGTCCTTCTCCTAATTACATGTGGACATCATGTTCTAACTGACCCCAAGTCCTCTGAAAGACCGTAAGAGCAACAACCGACTAAGCCACCCTGTGGGATAACCTGCAAGTGAGCTATTGTAAGCCACAGTTAAACAAAACCTGCTTGAATAACTTGAAAGCATACACTCGACCAGCATATATGTGGTTGGCTCCGGAGAAGTTAGCTCCAGCTCCAGCTCCATGCAAACTTTCAGTCACATACGGGTCATCACACACTCTGGGTGTGCCTGAGTCCCCTTACTCTGCTTTGTCTTTACACCCCAAAGAATTAGTGATATAAATGGTTACATCCTTAGTTCTCTGCGGCACTGCATTTTTCTTACCAGTTAGGTATTGGTCCTAAAACAACAGGGACCTGCCTGAAGTTTTCTGGTCCTTTTTTTTGTGGAAAAAAAAAAAAACAAAAAACAAACAACAACCCAAAACCAGATCAAGACTATTAATTAATTTCAAGCATAGACAGATGATGAAATCACGTACTTTCTCTCCCCTTCTATATCACACACTCTGGGTGTGCCTGAGTCCCCTTACTCTGCTTTGTCTTTACACCCCAAAGAATTAGTGATATAAATGGTTACATCCTTAGTTCTCTGCGGCACTGCATTTTTCTTACCAGTTAGGTATTGGTCCTAAAACAACAGGGACCTGCCTGAAGTTTTCTGGTCCTTTTTTTTGTAAAAAAAAAAAAACAAAAAACAAACAACAACCCAAAACCAGATCAAGACTATTAATTAATTTCAAGCATAGACAGATGATGAAATCACGTACTTTCTCTCCCCTTCTATTTTTTTTTACCAAAATAATGGAACATTTTGTTACAGATTATGAGTCAACCAAGCCAAACAGTCTTGCATTATTTTATTATAGTACAGACTACAATCAATCTGACATGGTACAGTACCTGTCCCACCTGCAAATCAGATGGTCTGAATCACAAGCCTCTAGGTTAAAGTTGTATTTGATCCTTACCAATGTACTCTGTATTAACAGGTATTTTGCCAGAGATTTCTTGCTCATTCTACAGCCTTCTTGTACAGCACCTGGCATTAAAAAAATTTAAAGAGGAACCCAATTGTGTATACACACATGTAGGAGCAGGAGTCATGAGATTACTATCAGTTTTAAGTCGGCTCAATGTCTGGGCCTGAATACTTCTTGATAGCCGCTCAGAAGTTAGGCAGGAAGCTTATTCGTGAGGAAAAGTCACCGCCTAACTGCTAGAAAAGGCATTTACATGCATTCCTAAAAGATTGTACTTCACAGTGAGGACCTGACTCCACACTGTGGCTGGTTGAACAACACGCAGCAGACACGACTCCTAAGAGGAGACAAAAACATCCTGAACAAAGTCAGCTGATGGTCAAGGTGAGTGGTTTTTTGCTCTAGAAACAAAAGTGCAGTCAAGATCCATACAGCAGTTCTGGCAGATACCACTTGACAACAAAGGCTCACTCAAGTATCCTTTTCACTTTTTTGCCAAAAACTCCAACTTTAATTGCTTGTCTGCAGTTCCTTTAGTAACGCATGTTATACGTAACGGGTGATCTGAGGGAACCTCTTCAAGAGCTTGTTCACTTTGCTTGAAGATAAGTTTCCTCTGGCTGACAGGGAGTCCTCCTCATTTTGTTTTTTGCGCTCCTGC
>NW_010412519.1:0-1145 GCF_000710305.1 Buceros rhinoceros silvestris | reverse complement strand
TGAAAGAGAAAAAGAAACCCCAAATTATTACCTCTGTTTAGTTGCAGAGTTGACACTCACCCCCAAAGACTAGAGATGTTTCCTTCAGAAGAATGCTACTGCTTTAAGGAATACTTACAATAGCACTTGGCATAATAATCACAAGGCTTTCAAAAGCTGATGACCTCTAAATGATGTCATTAATGACTCACTGACATCTTGCAACGATGATACTCTTCCATATCGTTAGTTAACAATACTATAAACTTATAGTAACAACTTACATTTTACTTTTTACCTTCTGTTACTCAATTCGAGTCTTTGCAATCTACCAAATAAAACTGTGGACAATTTTTCTTTTGAGCTGTCAAACAGCAACAGTAAATAACTATTTAGTAAGTGATGGTACTGTTACTGAAAAAAAAAAAGAAGAAAAAAGAAAAAATTGAAAGCAGATTAAGGACAAGTTTAGTGCATGTACTTACCTTTAGTCTGCTTTTGAAAGTGACTTGATCTCAAGTTTATCATATAGCTGGAAACCTCTAATTTCCAAACTATATGAAATTTATTTTTGAAGAAAATGTCTAGCCTTCAATGTCAGAAACAACCTAGATGAGCTCCTGATTTTCAGAGAATTGAGAATAGCTGTAACTGCCTCATGTATTCTGAAAATTCTGTTTGTTATGAGGATTACTGAAACCACTGGTTATTTCTCCTCCACCTTGTTTCCACCCTCATTCGCACATTAATGACAGACTGGGACTCTCTCCCACTGTCCAGATAATGCTCTGGTACCTGAGTCAGCTACTTCTTAATTTTATGAACCAGAGCAGTTGCAGAAACTGTACAATTACAGTACGACCCACATCTCACACCATACAAACCATCGTTCTACTTAACAGCTCTAAACTGTACTCTTCCTCATTCAGAACCATGAGGTAATATGGAGAAGAGCACTGACTGTTATTGCTTCATTAGTGTTGAAATCCTAGAGATTAAAAACCGGAATAGATCACAAGAAATGGCCTGGGTTAAAGTTAACTGGCAGCAGCTGAGATCTACTTCAAGAATTTGACAACACAAAAAGGACTGGATCCGACTATCATTTCATCCTTAGTTATAACACACCAAACAGCCAGTCCCTTCCTACAGTCTTTTATTGTAAT
>NW_010412518.1:6542-26060 GCF_000710305.1 Buceros rhinoceros silvestris | reverse complement strand
TGGGAGTGCTCGGGCCGCTGGCAGGAGCAGGGCCGGTTGTCAGCTCCTTCTTGCTGCTGGGGTGAGACAAGGTAACCTCGAGGGTCAGTGAGGTCCGCAGCGTAAATGCAGCTGAACATCGGGTTCCTTTTAAACAACCCAACCCCAGCGATCAACCTCCTGCCGCTGGTCACAGGCTGAGCATTCGCCTTCGAGAGGTTTGACCACTGTCTCGCTATTCCCTGTGTTTACCCACTTGTTCGCCTGCTGCTCTCGTCTTGAACCGAGAGTTGGGCTCCCCGGCCTCAAGACCTGCCTCCCTCCCCGGGCAGTGCGCTGGGACCCGCAGTCTGTGTCGGAGTCTGTCTCCGCCACTCAAGGAGCCAGAGCTGGGGGCTGCTGAAGAGTAATCCTTCCCTTCGGCTCTGTGTGTGCCGGGAAGCAAGTTAGAGCTGAGACTTTCGTTTTAAAGCATTAAACCACTCCAGGCATACGAGCCCCTCTGCAGATCCCGTCTCGCTTTGGTGGGACTACACAGCGCCAGGAGCATCCCCCTGCCCAGAGCGTGTTGCCAGGGTTTGGGGGATTCTTGATGCAACAGCTTAAGGACAGTGGGACTTGACTCCAAGTAAGGTCTCGTTTCAGATGCAAAAGCAAGTGTTGCCAGCAAGTAAAAACTGCGAGTTAATGAGTAACATTGGTTATTAATAAATGCCGGGATTTCTGGAGAACTTTAAACCCAAAATAGCTGTCAAAACATTAACTCTGAAACACAGCCTCAGAGTAAGATCATCCTGTCTTACATCTGTTTCTTTCACCACCACATTTTGAGAGTCGTAATGATATAGATTTCTTTTTTCAGCGATAAATATCACTTATTTAATCACTTTGAAATGATGCTTTTCACAACCTTTTTTGGCCACAAAGTACAAATTAAGGCAACACATTAAATCACTCATGAACAATGAAAAATGAACACTTACATTTCAAAAGGAAACTCTAATCATGGCATAAATTGTCAGGCAGCACTTAAATAAAGTGAATTAACATGAATGGCAAACAGGGAAAGAAAAGGAGAGTTAAAACATTGTACCAAGTGGATTCAGTCCTGGGATTACAATTATTAAAGACAGTTTTCAGAGGATTTAACCTGCCCAGCAGACATGCAGCTCCATCCCGCTGCTCGGATGGCTTTTCCTGGCCAGGAGTGGGTAGGTTCTCTGGGCAGCCAGCGCCAGCTCCTGACGCTGCTCCCAGGATCCGCTGTCGGAGCAGCGGGCGATGCCGAAGGGATGGCTCTGTGCCGCGCACAAGGCCTGCAATTAGTGGGACTCGCACCCTTCCTGACAGTTACCTCAACTGCTGTTTGCGTGAGCCGGGGAAAGGAAACGATCTGCAAATCCCGCAGACACCTGCACGAGGGTGACTGCTGCATGCCCGGAGCTCGCTGCACCAGGAACACGCCGCAGGGACCTGCGGTCATGCTCTAGCCAAGATCGCAGGAAAAGGGAGAGTCCTGCCTGCAGATAAGAGCGGTAATAGGGTAGAAACTGGGAAACAGTGTTCATCCTCAGAGAGATGCTGGAACCAGCTCTGCAGGGGACTCCATCCCGCTGAGTCCCAGACACGTGAAGAAACTTCACTGGCACCTCCTGAAAGCAGAAATCAGGTGAAATGAAGGAGCCAACACTACCAGAAAGACAAAGGAGATGGTATCTTTGCAAGGAGAGATGGCTCGCTGGTACTCCTGGTCTTTGAACAAACCAGACAGGACACACAGAGAGACAGAGTCAAGGAAGAGGGGAAGGAGAAGAGGAACTGTTTTAAGAAGAGAAGCCAACAAAATCCCGTGGAATGAGAAAGCCTGGGCTCATGCACAGAGGTGTCCCACAAAATGTCCTTACAGCAAAGAGACTTCAAAGGGGCTGCAGCGATGCTCTGCTGGGAACAGGGATTTGCGATTCAGCTCCGAGGTGTTCCTCTGCCCCCGGGGCAGGGGGGATGTCAGAGCCCGTGAGCTGCGGGGGTGGTGAGCTGTACCCGTGCCACCCCACCAACAGTGGGTTGGCCTCACCCTGGGTGGTGAGCGTAGGAAAACATGCTCCTCACAACATAGGCGTTTTTGAGGTGAATTTATTATCCTCAGTGAACACAAGCTGCTAAACAAGCCGGCAAGAGCTCATGTACACACTCCCATGTGTTTGTTCCAGATGAAAAATATTCGTTCTTTACCTTCTACCTCCCGGTATAGCCTGGACCTACCCCCAGAAGACCAGTAAGAGCTCAGGACTGGCAAGAAGAACATGCAGGGTGTGCTGCTGGGCAGGCTGACTTCGGCAAAGTGCAAGCTCCAGAGACACAGAGAAGAGGGCAGTGTGGTGGCATGGCCATGTTTTTACAGGAGGATGACTGCCACTCACTGTCATCTCCTGAAGCCACGCAGCTCAAGGGACGGGTGGGCTGGGTTGGGCATGGGGAAGCGCTTGGAAGATCGCCAGCAGATTTTATGGCATAGAAATAGCCGTGCGAGCGCTGCTGTGATGTAACATGCCGTGGTGCGAGGCTGCCTTTGATCCTCATGCGGGTAACCACCCCAGAAAAATCTGCCTTTCATCAGCGCGAGGAGCTGCACCCTGCAGAGGCAGAGCTTCCTGCCGCACTTGCAGGTGGGCAAAGGGCTTGTGCAGTGCAGCTCCCCAGCCAGACCCACGGGAGGGAGGGGGGACAGGAGCAGGAATCCTCACGTGTGCCTGCAGAAGAGCAAACCGCACCCCTGGAAGGAGAAAGAGCAGTGGTGGTTCCTGTCCTCCCCACCCCATCGGGACAGGAGAAACAGCACCCTCCTAATCTCCACAGCCGAGCCCCTGCGCTCCTCCGCCCAGCTCAGCCTGGACACCTCTATGACAGCCACCACCCCGGTGACACCCCGGTGTCACAATGGCCCTGTCAGCTGGCGCTGCCCACCCCAGCAGTGCTGCCTCCACCTGAGACGGGCCCACATGCCAGGGTCCCTGCTGGGAGGATGTCCTCACAGGTGAGAGCCCTGGGCTCACAGTTTGGCAGGAGGGTGTCCCCTTCCTGCAGGCAAGGGCTGGGAGACCTTTGCCCTGAGGGTGCCCAGGACAAAAGGGTCCTGGTACTGTTGGTGTGATGCGTTGTCCCTCTGCTGCTGTATGAATCCTGGCACTGCCATCAGCCAGCTTGGCACCCATGGCCACTGAGAGCTCTGAGCAGACCGCATGTGACAGTCCTGGGTGGCTGCATGGGGATAAGTGAGTTGCTGCAGGAGCGGGGACTCCCTGCTGCGAGGCAAGGGGGTGGCAGTGGTGCAGGGGGGCTCCAGCAGCCGCCCAGGGGAGCGATTCATCCAGGGTGGACACTTCATGCTTGCTTGCTTACTGAAGTCAGTCTTCTCTGTGACTCCACCTGGGAGGATCTTCTTTGAGAGACAACGGATAACTGGGAGGGATTAGGGATCTCTAGACATGTGACTGGATGCAAGAGGATTATGTGGGGCAGTTTAGGGCTCTGGTGGAGCCATAAATAGAGCTGTGTGCCTTGAGCCGGTGCTTCCCCTCAAAGACAGTGATCACATAAGCAGGTGCACTCTGCCGGGCATGGAAGACGTTTCTGCCAAGCTATAGATGCCCCAGAGGATGAGCAGGAACCGCCAAGGCAGATGAACCCCATGGCAAGAGCACAGCCCAAAGCTCAGCGCTCCCTGGCACAGCATCCTGCCCGTCACTGGCAACAACCGTCAGCTCTCTACGGCTGTGCACAGGCAAGGCTCACACGTCTCCAAAGCACCTTCATGACTTAGCAGCTGGGGTTTCAAAGGAACTGCACCTCACCTCCACACCCCGAGTTTGCTGCTCTAACAGCGTTAATGCCTCCCTGCTGGGTGGGGGCAGCTGCGGCAGCGCAGTCGTGTGCGTACTTGTCCCTTATCTGCCAAAGCGAGAAAGGCCACGAGCTATAATCATGCATGTATGTGAAGACAATAATTTCTGAGCAAATCTACATGTGTTCAGAGTGGGGATACACAAACTACACTGAAATGACGATAGTGGGACAAAATCTGGTCTTCAGGAGTCAAAATCCCATTATTTTAACCCCTGTGGAAGAAGTGGACTGACGTTTTCTTGTGTCAGCGACTGCTGAAATAACGCTTGTCCTGAGCTCCATCCACGGAGCCGTTCACGCATCTGGCAGGTAGCTGTACTGGGGAAATGAGTGACAAAAAGAGGTGGCGAACCTGTGGGCATCTGGGCACGCCCCTCAAAGGCTTTAAGGAGATTTCGAAACACTTTGCGGGTATCCCCGTCCTAATAGGTTTAGGAGCCAGCATTCAGAGCCAGCCATGGGGAACAGAAATAGAGCAGCAAGTAAGCCAGGGTGTCACGGAAACTAGGAAACCTCTTTATGAGGTTAAAAATAAAGCCGGACAGCAAAGCGTTTATTTTGGACGCCTAGGAGTAAAGCGGCTAATTACTGGGGGAACAGCCAGTTTCCACCAGCACAGAAGTGTCATCAGTGCAAACAAGATAACTGAGTCATGGCTAAATCACAGCAGAAATACTGCCCCGGCCAAGCGCAGCCTCGGAGCACCTGTGGGTGACAAGCCAACCCCATGTGTATCTTGGGGCACACATCCACACCCCCTCCTCTGCAAAAGTTTCAGGCAAATGGACAGGCTAAAGGGGAGTTTCTGCGGTCCCTGGTCCCCTGCCCGTGTGTACAGGTGATGGCACTGACTTTGCTGTGAGACTTCAGAATGCGACCCAAGTGATGATGAGGACGAGCTCACCTCACAAGGTCCAACGGCCCTGGTTTTCCACTCACATTTCTCGGGTGGAAAAACCCTCTCAGAGACGCAGCAGAGCAGTACGAGGTGCAGGCGGGCGTCAGGGACCCGCAGCGGGACCAGGAGCCCGCGGAGCCGATGCCCCAGGCTGTGTTTGTAAAGGACGCTGTTACATTTCTGTCATCAGTGATACGCCCTGTTGCGTCTTGTGTGTCACCCCAGGTTGAACCATTCTCATGGCTGGTTTGCCATGGCTGTGGTTTGGTGAGGCTTTACAAGGAGTGAGTAGTGCTGTCGTTTTCAGCTGTTGTAACAGCTGAGATCCCAGCCTGGGACCGGGGCTGCCCTGTGCCAGACACAGAAAGAAAATCTAGTATCCCTCAAAGTGATGAAAGGCTGAGCCAGGTCAGACTCACAGCGGGAACAGCAGGAACTGGGCGGCACTTTATATTCACTCTGCACCATCACAACCAACCAGCTGAAACGCAAGTCCAGAGACAACCAAGTCCTTCGAGTCTCATCGTGGGCCGTCCCTCAGTGCGCTTTGTTCTTTTTTCACTAAGTCACTGCCGTATTTCCAGTACTTCATTTGAGTTTACACGCACTTGCTCTTTAAGTGACACCACCTTAGAATTGTAGCTGAGGAGATGTAAATACCTGACTGACTTCTCAGCACTTATGCTGGCATTGCCTGCTCCGGCAGCCAGTCTGCACAGGCTGGCCCTCCCTGAGCTCTCCTCATTTCTTTAACTTGCTGCATTTTGGGCACCAGTGACAACTCCTGCGTGGGGCCGTAAGCACGGATGAGGATGGTGAAGCGTGGTGGCAAGCACAGTGCATTCATCTGGTTCTTTTGCTCCACAGGTGACTAAAGCACCAGAGGCCACTGTCAGAGTCTGCAAGAGTCCAAAGGGAAAGGAGAAGCCCAAAGCGGTGCAGGAGGCTTCTCACGTGCCACCCACCCCAGCAAGCCAGCAGTCTCCAGCCTGTCACCGCAGGGACCAGCCTTTGGCCGCTCACATCGTTCCTTTTGTCGCCCATTCCGAGGCTCTTCAGCCCAACTCCTTCAAGTTTGTCTTCTACAAACCAAGTTTCTCCAACTCATACAGACCCTTCTACACTGCACAGAAGCCAACCTGTGGGTACAACTACCACCGCAACACCGATCACACCAGGAAGGTGATGGACATCCAGAGTGCGGAAGTCACGAAATGGTGACCCATATGGGGCACAAAGCTGTAGGTGAGAGCAATAAACCTGAGCAATGAAACCAGCAACTGGTGTGACTTCAGCTTCCCCTCGAGTGTGGGAGTTCCGACCTGCAGTGACCACAGGAGCCGAGGAGTGGTGGTGAGGCTGGGTCCCTCCCCTCTACAAAAACACGCAGCGTGGATTTGGCTCTAAAACCCAGTCTGACTAGTCCTGTCATTTACTGCCAGCTGCTGACACGGGGGCACTGGTGTCAGCAGCACAAGGTACTGTGTGCACTGCCACCCACCTGGGCTGCCCTGCACTAGCCTGGCCAGCCTTCGCACATGCTGCAAAACCAGGGAAGGTTTTGCCATCTGCCCTGGCTGAGCCGATCTGCTGCTCCATCTTTGAAAGATCATCCTTTTTCAAAAGATCATCCTTTTTCCCTCGGCTTTGCTACACACAGGCAGAGCATTGTCCTTAGTGAACGGAAAAGCACGTTCCATTAGGGGTGCTCTGAAATGAGACGGTACGTGGAGCTGAAATTCAGGCAGCTCTTCTCCAGAGGGCAGCTCAGAACGGTTCCGCTGTTGTGCTGCCCGTTCTGCAGGACCGGATGCACTGCTAGCAAGTGCTTCTTGTGAAAGAGTTGGCGAGCCTGTGTCCACACTGTGTCCGTGACCTTTCTGCTCGTAACGAACGCCTCAACACTGCTGCCCCTCCCTGTGCTTCGGGGGGGGGCTGCACCAGAAGTGTCCACTGTGGTGGGGGGGTCAGGCCCAGGGCACCCACTGAAGGCTCTGCTCGCTCACAGGTGCTGTGCACAGTGGGGACGTGCCCTGCTGCTGCTGGCCAGGGCAGGATTAGCACATCCAATTAGCATTCCTCAGTCTAATTCCTTTTTCATAACTGTTTCACGCTTGTGTAATGCCACCTGCGTTAGCAGAGTTATTCCCAACGCGTCAGTGCAGAAGCGATACCGAGCTCCGCAACACGAAAACGCTGGGCTCCTTGTCTTAAAGATGTCGGTTATAAAAAATATTTACTGGACAGACCCCGCGGGTGAGAGCTGGTAGTCACATCCACTTCATTACTAGGGGAGGACCCGGCCCACGCTGCTTCCTGAGGATGTGTACTGTTCTATCTCTGAGTGTTGTGTGTCAGAGTAAAAACACCACTGGGTTTGGCCATATTCACAGGGAGAATTCTTCGTGGTAATTCATCATAAATGAACATCATAGTCTGGAAATCCTCCAGCCAGAGGATGGCTACGAGAGACCAACAGGACAGGAGCAGCACAGAGGCTTCTGAGGGGTTTTCTTTCTTCCTTCTTACTCTGATTGTGGTGCAAAAGTTATTGCTCCTGTGACCCCGCACAAAGTCATAAATGAAGTGGATTAGGAGATTACATCATCACAGAGAAAATTCCACCCGCATAATCTCCTGCTGGTCTTGTAATCTGCAAGACTTTCCCATTTTACCTTCTTTCTATTTTAACCCTGAACTCTTAATGCCTGGCAGGAGCCTGGCACCCCCCTGAGCCTCATTGGCTGGGGAGGGATTTGCTGGGTACTTAAACGTCACCCTGTTGTCCAAAGAGGGTTTTGTGCTTTTGAGTTTTCCTGGGAAGAGGTGTCTTTGGCATCCATCACCACCAACACTGAACCGGTGTAGCCCACGCACAGACAGTCGGGTTTTTTCCCTGATCCTGCAATCTCACGGTGTGGGGGACATTTGGACTTCACAAGCAAGAAGCAGAATTTAAAAGAAATCCCTCGAATTTCAGAAAACATCCAGTTTTGGCTGCAAAGTGACCAGCACTTGGTGTGAAGATGGGGAACATGGACGGGAAATCCGTGGAGGAGCTGAGCACTACCGAGTGCCACCAATGGTACAAGAAGTTCATGACGGAGTGTCCTTCTGGCCAGCTCACCCTGTACGAGTTCAAACAGTTTTTTGGCTTGAAAAACTTGAGTCCGTCAGCGAACAAATACGTTGAGCAAATGTTTGAGACGTTTGACTTTAATAAGGTAAATATTGTCCTTCCCGGTCAGCCTGCGCAGGGCTCAGCCGTGCTGGGCTCCCCGCTGCTGTCAGGTGTGGTGAGTTTGGGTGTGTGCGGTGGGGATGAGATCCACACCTGTGCGCTCTGATTTCCACAGCCTCATCAACTGCAAAATCAGTTATGCAAGGGGAAAACTGTCAGCAAAACCTCCTCACCTGCCGACGGTTCTGGGAGAAAATGGACTTCTCCCAGAACTGGTATTTCACTTTTAAATTATTGAATAGTGGGGGTTATCTGAGAGTCTGTGATGCCTTTAAAATGAAGAGCCCTGTAATCCTTAAATATGGAATGTTGTGACAGCCAGGGACAAGCGAGCAGCGCGAGAGCAAGTGCTGCGTTCACGCGGAAACGGCGAGTTCCTGAGCGCCGCAGCGCAGCGGGAGCTGTGGTGCACGGGACAGATGGGGTCTGGGTTTCGAGTGTTTTGAATTATCAAGGCGTTGCAGTGTCACTGATTTTATTACGGGTGTTTGGCCCTGCACGATGGGCTCCGGCCCCTTGTTCCCTGTGGAGAGGCTTTGCACCTCGGGTGGTGGCTGTGACAGACCACGGTGCGCGACAGTCCTGGCGCGCTGCCTTCCAGCTCGGGAGCTGTGCCAGAGGAGCAGATGGATGCTGTGTCCCGAGGAGGGAAAAACATCCTCTTTTATGTGCAATTGATTTGAAATTGCACCTCCCATGAGATGAGGAAAACATTTCATGGGAACCCGAAGAGTTTAGTGGGCTTAATCCCACTGAAAATAATACAATTTAGGCCCTAAATCTTTTAGGAGCTTTATTTATGCCTTGGCCTTTTCCTTGCTCACTGCCCACTGTTTGAATGGATGCCTGGAAAGGGAATCGATGTGCAGGAAATCCTGCTGGGAACGGGGCTCAGTAGCTATTTATACCTAATCCGGCTCTCGCAGCAGTGGGATAAAGCAGATGATCTCTTCTTGAACCTGCCGCCCTGGGGGCTTTGCTCATTGACAAAATCCAGCTTACTCCCTCTGAAAGACTGCCCAGGGTTTACAGGAGGTACCGTTTTCCTTCACACACTTTGTGTCGCAGCGGTGCGTGCCGTGGAAACGCTCAGTGGTGAGCACTGCACAGTTTAGCTCTCAGAAGCAGTGGCTGTCACGGGGCAGTGTCTGGAGGCAGGATGGGGGCACAGGAGCTCACCCCAGCACAGCTTTGTGATGGTACTGGAGCCCTGGCTGGGGGCTGTCTGCCGGCACCGCTGAGCCTCTCTAACTCCAAGGTGCGAGCTGGAGGTGAAAGTCATAGATAAAAGTGTGTGTGCTTTTGACGGGACCAAACGTGAAGCAGATACACAAAAGGCAGCACCTTCCTCCCCCAGATGTCAGCGACGCCCGGGGGTAACCTCTGAGCTCGTTCCTCTCCAGAAAGTTTGCATGCGAGACCCCTCGCAGCAGGAAGCAGCTGGAGGTGTGGGCAGACAGGTAATCCCTTGGGGTTCATCTGCACACACCTGTTCCTCTTTGACCTCTGAATTGCCACTGCTTTACATAGAGATCCCCTTAGCACGGGTTAGCTTTCGAGGCTTGTTAGTCCCCACGCCAGGTACACACTGGGTTCCGTCATTATCAACACCTAATGGCTTGGCACAGACCAGCATGGAGCTCTCACCATACGGTGCACTGGCTTTAACTGGTGGGTGTGCAGAGGACCCGCACCCGGCGCCTCTGCTGTGCTCCCCAAGCGCCCGGTCTCAAGGTGGTGGCCACAGGCTGAAGTCTTCAAGTGGGGACTTCCAAAAGTGACCAGGAAAATCACTTACTGCCTGGCTCTTGGCTTTTCATCTCATCTAGCTTCTAACTTTCTGCTTTTAGGATGGCTACATAGACTTCATGGAGTATGTGGCAGCTCTGAGTCTGGTCCTGAAAGGGAAGGTGGATCAGAAGTTGCGATGGTATTTCAAGCTCTATGACGTGGATGGGAATGGCTGCATTGACCGGGGAGAACTGCTGAACATCATCAAAGTGAGTGGGCTCTGCTTTTCCATTTCTATCACAGGGGATGGTCGTCAGACTCAGGTAGAGAGAAAGGACGTAACAGGTATATTCCAACCCAGAAGACATCTCTCTGGTCAATTAGCAGGCACCAGGCAAACCTGCTGCTTGTCCTCTGCCAGTCCTCCCCGCAGGCTGGCCTTCCTGGCCAGACCAGTCCCAAACACCCACACCCCCACGGCACCTGCACGCTCCAACACGCAGCAGCCCCTTGTCTTCTCACTGCAGATTGTTTAACCGCGTCCACCGAAACCCGGGCTGAGATAAGCGCTTGAATTTAATCTAAGGCTTTTTGGAGGTGAATGGCTCCCGGCTTATCCCAGTATGCCCACTTAATCTTTTAATGCATTGATTGCCTTTTTAAGGGATTTTAATCTCCATTTTTTTAGAAAGAACTTATTCCTTTCAGAGCCTGACTGCCTGCAAAAAAGTTTGGCCTCTCACATCCAGTCACTCAGCCACTCGT
Organism: Buceros rhinoceros silvestris; assembly: GCF_000710305.1. Taxonomy (NCBI): domain Eukaryota; kingdom Metazoa; phylum Chordata; class Aves; order Bucerotiformes; family Bucerotidae; genus Buceros; species Buceros rhinoceros. The sequence goes on along the minus strand of NW_010412518.1, from coordinate 15,543 downwards.
TAACGATGGATATCTGTGCAATGCTCTGTAACCATCCTCTGTGTCCTTCTTTCCCTGCAGGCCATTCGAGCCATCAACCGGTGCAACGAAACGATGACAGCTGAGGAATTCACAAACATGGTGTTTGACAAAATTGATATAAATGGAGACGGTGAGGATCTCTCTTACGTGATGCCAAATACTGCTCCTGCTTTCCCCCTGTCCCACAGTTCAGTCTGCCAGAGCAATTCCAGGTGCTGGATGTTCCAAAACACCCAGACACGGGCAGAGCTGACAGAGCAGCTCTCCATGAGGTTTAGCTCCCCATCCCCTAAATGGGCTGCAGCCAGCCCAAGGGGACACTGCAAACCGCCCCTTGTCACCCTGGATGGGTGGGGATCCGCACACGGTTTAGCTGTGGTGAGGTTTGGGGTGTAGGGTACAGAGCCGGGACCTGGGGAAGGGCCCTGTTTTATAGTCCGTGCAGCTCCTGGGGGGCTGCTCTGGGGCTGCTGGTGGAGGGAGGAGAAAGGCTGCAGGAGTTAACAGCCCTTTGCTGAACGTGCTCTCGCAGGTGAGCTCTCCCTGGAAGAGTTCATGGAGGGCGTGCAAAAGGATGAAGTGCTGCTCGACATCCTCACCCGCAGCCTGGACCTGACACACATCGTCCAGTTGATCCAGAACGATGGGAAAAACCCGCACGAGCCAGAGCAGGAGGCAGAGGCAGCCCAGTAGGCTCCTGCTGTCTCATCATCTCTACCTTTTCTCCCCCACATTATTAAAACAAATCGGGTTGTGGTTGTGGGAGCTGGTGAGCTGCCCCAGCGCCAGTGTGACCAGCGAATGACTATCCTGCTAGCGCAGGGCCCAGGACCTGCTCCAAAGGCACTGCTCCCCTGGCAGATGGCGAGAGGAAAGCTGCCATGGAGAGGAGGTGTTGCGATGGCTGGACGTACACAGGGACCCCCAGCGGGGCCCTGGGCTGCGCGGGGGCTTCTGGAGAGCGCTGCTGAGCAGAGGGGGGCAGAGCATCCCCTCCCTGGGGCGTGGGCAGGGAACGCATCAAGATAGCCTCAAAATTCACACCCAGGCGGCCGCCAACACCAGTGTCTGCAGCTGCTGCGAGGGACGAACCCCGGGGCTGGCCGGCACTTGGCCCCCGTGAGAGGGGCCCCCAAAGGACACAAGCACAAAACCTGGGAAGCAGACCTGAACCTTCTCTCCCTGCATGTATTTCCAGAACACAGAATCGGCAGTTTTGGTCACTCATTCTTTGATTTGTTATTATTCTGTTAGCAGTCGATGGTGATCACCTAAGATAAAACCATCTATGAGCTAGAGAAAGGGGAGCGGGGAATGCAGTGGCTTTTCTTTGTTTAAAAGCTTTAAAAACACAGAATGGTGCCTTTTTTTAACAACTATCTGAGCTTTAAGGGCATGTTTCTCCTTGAAATAAGTATCTGGAAGGGCTGCGTTAAAGCATGACAGGCTGCCACAGCAGCAACCTGAGAGGGAGAAGTTTTGCATGTCTGTAGGAATACTCCTGCATGTTTTATCACCTGAGCAACAAACTAAAACTCTCCCGCAAGTTACACTCCGTGGCACCCTCAAGCATCAAGTAGTTCTAACTACGATGGCAGCAAATCGTCTGCATGCAGTTTGGAGGGGCGTGTTGGGAGAGATGGGCCCAAGGCAGCGTCCGTGCCTCGAGCATCCACAGGTACCCGAGCATTGCAGTGGGTACCGTCACCTCCACGGCACATGGGCTCAACCCCCATCCCCTGTGGAATAAAACCCAGTTACCCCTTATTACAGCATCCTGGGCACAGCAACCTCACCTGCCGGTGCTAATTGTGAGTGTTAATTACGAGTGCCACCCCAGACCCAGCAGACGCACAAGGGAGGCTGCAAGAGTAGTGGCTTCACCCCTGCACCGTCCCCGCACCCAGCGGGGCTGCGCCTTGGCAGCTCCTGGAGAGGAGCTTCCTCATCTGATGAGAGCGAGTTTCAGTGTGGTGAGGTAACGCAGGACACCAGGAAGGATTTCTTGCCCAGCTGAAAGACTTGTTATTTAGCACTGGACGCTTGCAATTCATGAGCAACTTTCTGAGCATTTTTCCTGTGCATCTTTTTCATTTGACGGTGTTGTACCTGGAAGCTTTTGTACTTCCAACCTTATAGCAAACTATTAAAGATATTTTACAACATTATTCCGGGTTGTGCTTTTTCTCTCTTTCAACCAGTCACTCTGTTTCCAGCAGGACAGATCAGCTCTCATGCCAGAGCAGAAAGCTTTGTTTTGGCTTTGTTAAAACAGTTCTCCCACAGGAGCAGCACACGTGTGGGGAAAGGTCTGTTTGCTTCAGAATCAGTGCAGAAAAGGTGCTACCCCCGGGTTCTCACACCCCGTGGGTGCTGCCTGCTCTTCTGAAGTTCACCTGCACTCAGCAAGCGCAGCTTGTTCAGTAAAACCTCACCCCCTGGGTAGTCCTACCACTCTGCTAGAGCTCTGCTTTACCCACCCACATTTCCAGGCACCTCCTGCTTTCCTCCCTGCCACCTTCCTGGCCGCATCCAGCAGCCCCGTAGCTCCCTCCTGGCCCTGTTTTCTCCCCAGACAGACGGCGAGTGCAAGACACACGGCCACAGCCCGGCAGCTGCCCCCTGACAGACCGGCTCGGGCTCTGGCATTGCTGGACGGACACACAAACCACAAAGAGGAACCTCTGACGGGCCAGCTTGGCCGGCCACCCCGCGGCCACTGCTGTGCGATGGAGCAGGCTGCAGCCGCCCGACAGGAGCTGGGCTGAGCTGTTTGCTCAGGGTGTAACGTTCCTCCTTGCAGCAAAATTAACTCCCCCACAAACAACCGGCACAAAACTTCCTGCATGTCGTCTGTCCAGCAGCAGCGAGGAGGGACCAAGTTCAGCCCGGGCTTTCTGTGTCCGCTCCCTCCGTGGAGACACTCTGAGTCCTGCCCGTGCTTCCTTCAGCCTCTCTCCCCGCTGCATGCCCGAGGAGCTGCTCGAAGCAGCCCCTACAAGCCCGATTTCTGTTTATAAAGACAAAGTTCCTCTAAACGGGCTGCCTCAGAACTGCCCGCTGGCCAAAGGCGCATCTCAAACCACAGCGTCTCTCTCTGAAGGGTGTTTTTTCAGCCTCTAAGAAAACAAATTAAAAATAATTAAAAACTAATCTTGTGACTCCCTCTGCCCTCACTCATGCATAATTAATATATTTCTAAGGAGTGGGGCCAGCCACAGAGGCATCGCTCAGTCCTGTGACAGCATCACTGGCGAATGAGTTGGCACAATCACCCCGGGGAGCGTCAAGAGGCTTTTTCGGGGAGGTTCCATCAGAGGGGCGACGGGCCTGCAAGGCTGCATGGCCATGAGGCAGGTCTGACACCGGGTCCCAGCTCTGCCTCCCCTTCACAGAGACCTGGGACCAGGAGCCAGGGCCGTTGAGAAGAGTTGCAGCCACACTAAAGCCAGCCAGAGAGTGACCTGCAGCAGCATCGTGCCATTTCTCTCAGTGCCAAAACACTGAAAAAGGCTGCCACAAGCATCTGCCTTCTGCAAGGGGCAGAAATTGTAGATCCATGGACCACTTGAGGCTGGGAGGGATCTTAGGTGGCCTTTCTCAGCCTGGTTTTGAAACGAGGGAGGATGTTGAGTAGCACTTCAGCTTTTCCTAGACTCTCTTCAGCAGGGGAGCCCAAGCTTCTGAGCTGCACTTTACCTTGAAGAGGAGGAATGAAATAAGCGTTTTCCCATACTGCCAAAGCCAAGGAGTACTGTGAGACCAGAAGAAGTCCCTCTAGCACTGGCCATAGAGCTGTGTAAGTCCTGGCATGGGCACTCTGCTTTCCAGCACGGTATTTTCTAGGGGAAGCTGCACATGGATGCTTTGGGAATGACCTGGACACAGACCTTTCCTCTGGACAGCCCCTCCCGGGTGATCCTCCCCTCTCAGAACGTCAGGTGCATAAACAAATAAAGAGCACGGCTAAGCACAGAGATAGACGTATTTATCCCCTTTCCTTCTCAGCCCCATTATTTCTGCTGCTCAGTGCTTGCCCTGGGAAGGCACCTTCCAGAGTATTTTAGGAGGCGATGTCTCCTTAGCTCCTGGTCCCTGGTGCCTCTTCCTGCAACAACTGCCTCACCTTTAGCTTTCTGATTATTTCACCTTCAGCTTTCTGATTATTTCACCTTCAATCCCACACGACTTCAGGGGCATCAAACATCAGAGCAGATGGTAGAAGCTCAGAAAAATCACACGGCATTTGCCTTTTCCAAGCCATCCTGTTTCCCCATTTAGACCAAAGAGAAATCCGATCAGTCAAATCCAATTCTAGCTGGGCTGTAAGTCTGGAAAAAAGGATTATGCAAAATGTCTGACATCAACAGCTTGATGTGAATGTTGAATTGAGTTTGGGAGGAGATCAAAGTGCTTATACCTATGGATTTAAAAATAGGACTAAGACTAAAGCACCTTGGCGAAAGATTACACAATCGATAAGAGGAACAATTTTCCACTGGGTTACGCCAACACTGTCACGAGCATTACCCACCGTGTGCACCGCTGCCATCCCAGCTCTGCCCAGGCCAGGCGGTGGAAACATCCCCCTGCCGAGCCCTGAACTCTTGGAGGTTTCTGTTTTAACCCTGCCAGGACTGAAACAGGGGCCACTTGATCACAGCACTGTCAGCTCACTTTACCGGAAGCACCTATTTCAAATTCCATTAGGATTTTTTTTAAATGATACTTTTATGCTTTTTGCTGTCATTACACAGCAGTTACACAGAAGAAACTCCTACTCTGCATTTGCAACAGCAGCATCATCTCTGTCTTATATTTGTATTACCCAGGTTAGACGTTCCCATTAAAACCTCCTCAAACTCCCTGTCTTGAAGACAGCAGCTGGTCAGACACCCAGGTGCTTACTCAGGTCTCCATCTTCACTCTAAGTGAGAAATAAATACACAAAACAGGTAGAATTTTAATAAATAAATCTTTATTAAATTCATGTGTTACAAAACTTCTACCAACACCCATCAAGTGCTCGGTGTTAGGATGCCCTCTACCACCCCAGCTGAGGACTGCTGGTGCGGGGACACCGAACACCTTTCCCTGCCTGGCCAGGCCGTCACAGTAAGAAGAAAGTGTTTCAGTCAACCTGCAGCGTGCAACTATAGGAACTAAACAGCCACTTAATTGTGCAAGAAGCAGAGTGCGTTATGTTCGTCAAGATATTGACATTTAAGGAATTAGAGATTTGTCTCCTCCCATGAAAATATTTGTCCATAGGTTGAAAAATTAAAGTGAATCTTTTCTTCCAGGCCCTCGAGTCAGACATAAGATTTTCCTTTGGGATCTTTGGCTGATAAACTATTGACTTGACTGAGCTTTAAACAGCTGCCTCCAGCAGCATGGACCGGGAGCTGGATCAGCTTTGGTAAGTAGCAAGTCATGAACCAGGGTGTATTTCCAGAGAACTTAGAAAGGCTGCTCCAAGGGGCAGAGTATTAGAACTCCAGCACTGACTGTGTCTTACCCTGACTACTTCCTCATGTTCCTGAACTTAAACATTGGTTAAATTGACAAGACCACAAACCAGCAAACTAATCAACTAATGAAGGATACTACGGTCATAATTAAAGGCCACAAAAAAAGGATTGCAAATCTTTTCATGGGTGTGACCTGGCCCACTGATCCCATGGGAAAATTTAAATAAAACAAACTCATATAATTTTTGTGGAGAAATTTTTCTTGCATATAAACCAATAAACCAAGTAACAGTGACTATTTGAACCAAATATTGGTTCAACCCAAATTCTCTTTTCACGTACATATATATAGGTAGCAATATGGGTCAGAATAGCAGAGCTCAGCCTACCACCCGTGCAAATTTTATCTCTCTAGTCTGTGGCTAAATTAAGTCCAGTGTAAAACCACTGTACTGCTTCAGTAACTCAGATTTTCTGTCACTTGTTCCATACCGTGGTCCTGCCAATAAAGCAACACCAATTCTCTCACTGCCAAGACACTGCCAGGCAAAACTCTGCTCTTCCCTCATCTCTCCTTCCATGCCCAACTTCTCCCAGTGCAGTGAGAGGCCTGGAGCTCCTTGAGCTCACTCAGTCTTCACAGGGCAGGAAAAGCTGTTCTAGAGTGATGGTTTAGTAAAACAGGGGCTTAAAAGGAACAGCACCACACTTGTGCAAATCTGGCCTCCAAACCCGGCCATCGAGAGGAGGTACAATTTCCTCTGCTGCTCACCGTTTGGAAATGGCATTTTTTCCGGCCCCACAAAGCCAGGTCTCTGCACAGGCAGAAGGAGCAGCCCCTGCTCCACAGGAAGGGGATGCAGGGAGTTACTGCTCCACCTGTCCAGCCCACACATCACGTTTTCCTCAACTTGGTGTGTACTGTCCTGGCTACCACTTGTGACCCAATTCTCATTTTTGGTAGCAATATGTTGGTGTTCAACAATTTGGCAGTAGCAGAGTCTACTAAACATACGTACAAAGAGCCCAAATGGGTAACGCCTGCCAGAGCACCTCTTCTGTCATCACTTTTGGTTTGACGTGTTGATATCTCTGCAGGCATGACTGATGCGAGCACTAGTCTGCACTGGAGACAGTACCACTGCATCAGGATTCCTCACTTCCTCATCACATCTGTCACAAGAATAAAAACCTGCCCAGGATCCACTGCAAGAAGCCACAAAAAGATTGTTGCTTGGGGTGTAACAAAAAAACCAGAGCTGGTAAACACTGTATTGTGTACACAGACTTATTCATGGGCCAAAAATAGTCTCTGGGTACCAGCAGAATGCAGCACATGGGTTTCAGATTGAGATACGGCTTCTTAAGTTTTCATCTGGACGCTGAGATTGAATTAAAAAGGAAAGCCACTACCACCCTAGAGTAAGAGAATCACACTTGTAGTCAGCATCACATTTCCAGCTGTATCAAAACAATTTTCTCAAAACAAAGCACTCTTTCTCCTCTGCTCCATGATCCATCCCCCGGGGTTTACGTCCATTTGCAACATCTTCATCACCCACTTGTCTTTCCTGGCCCCATCAATGAACTCGTCAAGAGACAACTGCCCTGTGTGTGAGATGAAGAGGATGAGATGGGGAGACAAAACATGACAGATAAGACACAAAAAGAGAAAGGCAGGAAGTAAAACCCATCTATGTTTCAGAAAATATGTTACCAAGACAGAAACCATACTTCATCTCCCCAGGGAGTTTAGGCCAGACAAACCACCAGGCTGTAACCCAACATATTCACACCTACCCCATCCTGCTGGCTAACAGGAAACATTCCATCTGCTCATACAAAGCTCCTCCAGCAGGACTGCAAGTCTGATCCTGCCAGCTCCAGTTTGACTGGAGCCACTGTCTTTACCCAGGCTGTTTCTGCTGAGACTGGGACCGCACTCTGGCTACTGAGAGCTTTCAGAGGATGAGCTCCGTGTGGCATCAAAATCCAGACAGAATAGTGACCCCTCTGTGTTTTACATTAAAATAACAACGAAAATAATTTTATCCTGCTGCACCAAGTTACTCTTGATTCTATCAAACATGCCAGAACCAAACCCAAGGTGTCTAATATGAGTAACAGTTGTCCTGAGTGATTTCCCAATAGATATAATGGAAGCTGGGCTGCCCAGCACGAATAATACCTCATTACGCGTGAATGCAATCTGAGGCAACCATCACTTACCATCCCCATTCTCATCCACTAACTGAAATATCCTGTCCACAACCTCCTCCGGTGTGAGCAATGGGGTCCTCTCCTCCACCTCCGACCGACACACTTTCTTCAGCTTGTAGATAGACTGAAAAGGAGTTCACAGGTTAGGAGAAGGACTGGAACATGAAAAGCAGTGAACTCCATTATTTTCCCAGCAGTATAAAGGTCTTTCACAAAAAGCTGAGGTTTTGACCTTTCCAGAAAGATCTGCCACTCCACAGCCTCAGCCCTTTAACGAAACCTCGGCCTTGTGCTCACACACAGTGCAGATCACTGCCTTTGCTCTTTGAGCTGCCGCCCTCCTCTTTGCCTTACATGTGTTGGTCAGATCTCAGGGCTCCTTTGCCAAGAATAAGGCAAGAGTTTCACAGATGGGAAAATCATCTGGCTTTTGAGTGTGATTTTTTTTTAACATCTGAGGCCAGGCACATCTGGACTTACCCAGCCCTCTCTCCCAGGGAACTTGTGCCCAGGCTGCAAGATCAAACCTGTATTAGCGCATATTTTGACCCCTAATTTTTCTTCCACTTAGTCACTGAAAAGGGGCAGATTTTATCTGTTCCTCCCTTGACAACCACCCCTTCATTATTAACTTCACACTTTAGGCTGAAGGGTTCTCTCTGAAGTCTTCCCAGAGAGGGGATTAGCAAGAGCCTAACACAGCTCTGGCCAGTTCCTGGTTGACCTCAAAACTATAATTGAACCTGCCCCAGACAAGCTCCCCAGATGCTCCCACACCTGGTGCTGCAGGTAACAAGCTGGTCATGCTTCCCAGCTAAGAGGACCTACTTTCCACAGACCCAGTTTCTGGTGTTCTCTCCTAAGATCCTAAACCATGTGATAGCCACTGCACAAGGGCTACAGTGCCTGTGGGCAGAGATGACTCTAGCACAACACCAGGACACCTGCCTGAAGAGCCCAGGTGCCCTCTGTCTGACTCCCTGCCCAGGCCTCCTCTCACACCTCCACACAGTTGCTAATTAAAGCAAAGGGCAGAACATAACAGAAACCCAGAGAGGAATAATTACAAACGGGATTTCTGTGCTAATTTGTGCCCCTCAGTGTGTTCTCACCAGCTGCTCAGGCATGGAACTTGGCTGCTGTAAGGGACATGGGGTGAAACCCTCTTCCACTGGCCAGCACAATGAAACTTGTTGTAAAATGCTGAAAGGAAAGGCAGAGCAGAGACATGGGGACTCCAACAGCAGCACCCAGATGCTGCATTTCTGGACAGCTTCAGCCGGAGCCCG
>NW_010412518.1:0-6442 GCF_000710305.1 Buceros rhinoceros silvestris | reverse complement strand
CAGTGGGTGTAACTGATCCCTTAGCCACTTCACCAAGCTCCAGCAAAACACTGTGCACCAAGGTCAAGCATTTTCACTTCAGTGCTATCCACAGCTGCCTTGACACCCGGTTGTCAGAAGACCCATGTACATCAGTGCATTGCCAAAGAACAGCCGTTGCTCAAAGCAGCGATTAGGCAATGCCCACCTACCTCAACAATTTCCAGCAGCTCAGGTTTATCTATGCAGCCATTCCCATCCTTGTCATATACTTTGAATGTCCACCTCAGCTTGTGTTCCAGCTTTCCCCGTAAAACAAGATTCAAGGCAGCTACATATTCCAGAAAATCAATAGTATTGTCCTGTAGAAACAGAAGAGCAGCAGCTGAATGACACTCCTTTGGGTGCAGTGACTGAAAACTGCTTATAAAACCTGGATAAAAATTGCCTGTAAGATAATATTTATTTGCCACTTTGCAGAAGATCTCTGCTGGTTCAAGACCAGCAGCAGGCACAGCCATATACCTCTGCAGCAAGGATGAGCTCACGAGAAGCGTTATGATGGAGAGCAAAGCAGTTGGGCAGAGCACTAAGGGGGAAACACCCACCAGGACTCCAGAAGGGAGCGGTGTAAATACCCCCTGACAACTCAGATTACGTGGAGGATGGGGAGGCAGCAGGGGACCAGTGCAGGAGGTTTTGGCTTTTTGGGGAGGGACTGCCACTCTCAGTGACTTCAGCTGCTTCAGCACTGAGACCGACACCCAGCCATCACCCTCTTATTTGATCTTGATTCCTCTGAGAAAGACAACAGCACTGTCGCTATTCAGGAGGAGGCAGCAAGAGCACCCCCAATAAAGGATTTACATCAGTTGCTCATTGTCCCACAAGCTTCAGCCGGCAGACGGGAGCAGGGCTCACTTGGCAGGCTCCAGTAGATGGCCCTGCTGCAGATCACCACCAGCCCCAGGCTAAGCCGAGGCCCCGTGTCACCTCACAGCCCTCACAACCCAGTTAGCAAACCCCCCCGGAAGATCTGGGCTCCGCCTCTGCTCCCCGGCACACTCTGCTCTGAGCAAAAACTGCTGCCAGTGGACTTGGAAGGCCAGCAGCCATAAAAAGACAACTGAGGAACTGTTTTTATTTTCTTACCCTATTACTAATAATCCTTTCGGTTGTTAGGTCCTGCTCAGCTGATTATATAACCCAGGCATATGTAATCAAAACCATGAATCCCTGATCTAATGTTCTCAATGCAAGTATCAGCAACCCGTAAAAACAGATTTTCAGTCTTATGAGGAAAACTCCTATAAACTAGGACTGGGACCCCACCTCTTACACACACCGTTTGCTCTGCAGCCCCCTTTCTGCACAGCTTTCAGCACAGAATTTGGAACTTCAGGACTTTTGCAGGAATTTGGATTTTGCCAGCTTCAAATTCTGAGTCAGGTCTGACCTGCCCACATCTTCTGTAGTTTTTTATCCTTTCTCACACACTGATTTCTGTTGCTGCCTCAGTGTGGTTTTGCTACTGGTTTCGGAGGAAGCTTAGGGGAAATGGGTCTATTGGAGAGGTGACAGACTTGTCTCCCCTTTTCGTATGTTGACACCAGCAACAACCTACCCAATACTCTGAATAGGATGAAGAGCTTCAGGAAAAAAAAAAAAGAACCCTTTGGCAAGCATTGCCTACCCATTTCAGGATGGGAAAGACAACCATATTACATTTCTTTCCAGTATCTAGAATCTCGCAGGCTCCCTTCTGCACCAGTATGTGGGTATGCATGAACTGCTACTAAACCAGAAAGCCCACTTCTCCCAGGTGTCTGATGACAAATACAAAAGGAATCAAAACCAGAATTTCTGAATTGTTCAGCATTCCTTCACTTTTGACTGGCTAAAATCAGTATTTTAGATATCAATTTTTTAGATATCTATCAGATGTAGATATAAACTTCCTCTAGAACAGCATGTGCTCCTTCTCCTGCCCTGGCAGGTCCCTCGCTCTCACCTTCCCATGTCTCATGGGGCACAGGAACACGGGTGGAACCACACCAAAACACATCCATGTTACAGAAGAAAGACAAGCAAATTATTAGACAAATAACTGTAAGAACTCCTCACTACTTACCCCATTCTTATCGAAGGCTCTGAACATATTTTCAATGTACTCTGCTGCTTCATGGTTATCCTGGACCCCAAAGAACTGCTTGAATTCGTGCATGAAGAGAGTCCCGCTGGGGCATTCAACCACAAACTTCTTATACCATTCCTGCAGTTCTGCAACATCGATCTCTGTTTGCTCCCCTTCGGCATTGGTGAAGTACTGTCCCATTTCACTTCGTAAAGAAAAATTGACAAGAGAAGGAACAAAAGGAAAATCTCTAAGTCCTTTGCTTGTATTGGCCTTTTATCACCCTTAGCTGCTTGTTCTTTTTCTTCTTACTATCTTGTGCCTTTATTTGAGGTTAATACTGTGGTTGCTCGTTCACCTTGTTTTGTGTTTTACTTTTTTCTTCCTCTTTCTTCCCTACCGTTTTCACCACTGCAGCTTTGTGTCCTTGCTTGGTGATTGTGGAGTTGCTTCTCTGCATCAGGGCAGCACAATATGGGGTATCAGGCACATATAAAAATAACTAAGATCATTAGGAGATTCCCACCAATGAGCCACAGGGACCTTCAGACATTCTGAGCTGTGCCCTATTTATGGGCAGGCTCCAGAGGCTCAGGGTCCTTGTGCATGTTAATACCTTCATGTCAAGGAACTTGGAGCCGAGGTTCCCTTTACAGATGACGTACAACCTCACTCACTTTACTGCAGTGTTTCTAGAAACAAGACCAGAGTCTTAAGGGACCTCCCCTAAGATCAGTTTTTCAATACCAGCCTGTATTAGCTGCTTGCGGGATACCAGTGTTCCAGCGAGACAGGACACAGTAACAAACAACAACTGCAGAGAGAGAGTTCTGAAAACAGAACCACATACAGCTAACACCACTGCCATGAGAGCACCTGCTAATGCATGAAGTCAACCAAATGCCTCCTCTAGGCTTTAGACAAACAGATCAAGAGAACTAGTAAATGCAGAGACACAAATAGGTATATTTGATTTTCACAATTCAGTCTTGAAAGTCCTGTTAAAAAAACAGGAACATTTTAATTTTTAAACCACTAAGCTCTCCTTATTTCCCTTCCTTCTTTTATACCTTTATCCATTGAAATGCTCCTCCTGCTTGCCCTGTTAAGACAGGTACAACACACCCCAGCCTAGGAGCAGCCAGCTCAAAGCCATCCTACCCCAGAGCCGAGCCCAGCTGAGCCGAGCCGAGACAGCCCACCGGGCTTTCCTTGTGGTGCTGGAGCCCCCAGCTTTTATCCCCATCACAGCAGGGGCTCTGACTCCAGCCATTAACCATGTCGGCTGGGAAGAAATGACCTGTAGCTATAAAAGCATCTGAGCCAGCCTGACATCCAGGTAGGATTCTGCTTCTGAGAGGATTAGAGCAGCACTAATAGGAAGCAATAGGCTCCCTGTTGTAATAGCACAAAGACCCACAAGGGTTTAAAGTGTTTACTTTTTTTAAACATTAGTTTTTTCATTGGCTTGAGTTTCGTATCTGTAAAAACAGCAGCAAAGAGTCAGTCTAAAATTTGCTTCTGCAGAACAGTGCAGCAGCTCCTTGTACTGCCCTGGCAGAACAGGGTTTACTCTGAATCTACTCATACCTGTAAGCAGCCCACTGGTGGTGTTGCGTGTCTGTACATACAGGCAGATTCGCAGCAGTACAGTGTAACTTCACTTCTGTACGTAAAGGCAATGCACAGTTTCACATAAGAGTCTCCAACCAGAAGAGGATAAGGGAGCACAGCAGCAGGACGGAGCTGGACAGGAGGGACCTGAGGAGCTGCCAGCAGTTATGACAGCTCTCTTTTGACTGAAAGGTATATTTTTATCTAATAATGGAGAGGAATCCTCTTCGTCTATCTTTGTCCTCAGAAGAATGCAACATGATTGATTAATAACACTTCCTCTTGTAAATGCTTCAGCCCCTGACTCAGATCACTCATCTGCGGCAGAGCAGCTTGAGGTCTGGCCCATCACAAGAAGTCACATGGGATCTATCCCCCAGCGGCTGCTTCTTAGCTGGATCTACCGGAAAGGAGCCTTTGGGCCCCCGGTCACTGTGAGGTTTATGAAATGGTTGTGTTGCATTCACCACTTCCCCACGCTCAGTTACAGATCCCACCCCAGGAAACAGCTCTGTCCCTCGGTGACCATTCTGGAGCGCTCTCGGCTGCTGTCTGCTGAGGGGATGGGTTCTCCCCGGGTCACAAAGGGCTCTCAGGCAGAGGTGCCGCTGCTGCGACAAGGTGGGGAGGGCTCATCGCCCTGTCTCCTGCAGCACGGCCAGGGAGTTTGGCATGTGCTGGGGTGCAGCCTCCCTCCCTTTTGTGCTGCTCTCCTGCACCGAGGCTGCGTGCTGGAATGTGAGTGCGGAGAGCACACAAGACTCCACATGCCCAGGACATTGTCTTGCCTCATTGCATAATTTTGTTTTGCCTTATGGGAGCTTAGTGATCTGTTCCCAGGGGAGAAAATGGTTCCCCTTTGTTTTGATGACTACACTCTTTTTCCAACTAGGAACAAGCCTGGCTGGTGCTGTCGCAGGAATCATGACATACAGCTGAGCTGTTAAAAGTATTGATGTTAATTTGGCACTGGAATAAGGTGAATGCTCCAGCTGCTGGTATGGGAATTCCTCTGCACGCACTCTCTGTCCAAAGCATGCGCTCTGCAGACTGTGCTACCAGCCTGTCTCCCACCCAGCAGAATGTCGCTTTATGAAGTGCAGTTTATCATCCAATTTCCTCATTTGGTTTGAAAAAGAGATGCAGGTAGAGGATAAAAATAAAAATAATAACTTCTAGAAAACACTACAGTGAAGAGGTTGGTGGTGACTGGCGGCCTGCAGGGTTACAATCAATGCTTTGTACCTTGTGTGGAAGCAAATGCTTTGGATGATTAGTTGCAAAGCGGTAGCATCTGATGACATGTCCTGCCTGATGAGCTATCCCCAGATTATCGCCCGTACAGCTCAAGAGTTTCCCAGCCGAGAGCATGAAAAAGGCAGTTTATTTCCTGTCAGTTCATTAGCACAACATGCTGCCACATGCTTCAGCAGAGGCTGGTAGAAACTCAAAAAAAAAAAACAACCAACAAACCAACCCCCAAACCCCCACACCAAACCCTGCGGAGGGCTGGGCAGAGTCATTCGTTTGGCATCTGCGTCACCACTCAGTGAAGGCAGCGGAGGCTGTAACTGGGGCGGCAGGGTGCAGGCAGGCAGCTGCCCAGTGCAAGAGGATCAGCTCCAGTGAAACTGGAGGCAGGATCAGGTGCTTCACCCACACTGGAGCAGCCCTCGCCCACTTGTTTTGCTGCATTGCTCCATGATTTGAAATCCCCCTGACCTGCCCTAAGCCCCCTCTCGCGGGCTGGGCAATCTCCAGTGTCCTTACAGCAGGCCTAGAAAGAGCAAAGCTCTGCCCAGGGCTGCTCCCAGCCCTCTGTCGCAGATGGCCTGGGGTATGAGGGTGCAGCATCGCTGTTGGTGTCTGCTCCAAACCTCCTCAAGCATCAGACCACAAAGAAAGCAAACCTGCAGCATCCTTAAATTTCCCTGTCGCCAGCAGGATGGACACGTGGACAGGAGGAATGCAGGGAGGATGAACGGCAGCTTTTGTGCTGACCCACTGTTGTGGTTTGAAGCCAGGACACCCATTTGAGGGGAGATCAAAGATCCTTCATACTTTGGTTGAGAGTCCAGCCCAGCGTCTCCGTGCGTCTCTTCCCAGTTGCTCAGCAAAGCGGCCGTGATGTTGCACGTTTTACGCATCAGGAATAACAACATGGTGCAAGGTGGTATAACAGGAGCAGCTGCCCCTTGTTCTGCATATCAAAAACGGTCAGGTACAACCAGCCAGACCCACCTAACATCCACCACTGCAGTGCTGTCCCACTAAGAAAACACCAGCCTGTGAGTGTCACCTATTGTCTTCTGCTTATTGCCCAGAAAGATTTTATGTGCTGACAAACTCCTGCTAAATGCTACCTCTGAGTGGCTTCAGGGAGGAACAAAAGCCTGAAATGCTTATCTTGCACTTGCCACCTTGTAAGGCAAATTTTCCAAGAAAAATGCAGAATTATGTTTTCTCTGTGAAGGAAGATTTTCAAAATTTTGCGTAGTTCCAAAGTCTTGGCCCAGGACTGCGGCTGGGGTGTGAGGCAGCCTTTCCAAAACCAGGGTCCAGCATATCCACAGTATTCACCATGGGAAGGGGAAGGGAAATTCCCACTGTGATCTCTGGTTCGTTGAAACCGAGAAGGAAAGCAAGCATCGTACCATCTCCTGAAACCGCGATTCACCACTGAGTCACGGTTCTCCACCTACGGGGCAAGGAGCA
>NW_010412517.1:7827-9068 GCF_000710305.1 Buceros rhinoceros silvestris | reverse complement strand
CCACAGCCCAGTGCCCAGTGCCAGCCCCTTCAGCTCAGCCCACAGACAGCTCCCCACAGAGGAGCCCATGGCAGGGTCTGGTCTGGTGAGGCAGTAGGGCAGCAAGTGGGTCACAGTTTCACGGGCCCACAGGAGCAGGACAAAGACACTAGCACAGCAGGACCTGTTTCTGAGATGCCCTGGCCTCAGCACTGGGTGGAAGATGGCAAGGTGGTCTTCAGCAGGTGTGAAGAGGTCTTTGTTAAAGGGGAGTGAGGCCTCGAGTGCTGATCCAGTGTGTCTTGCTTCAGCTCAACCTACTACCTGGTTTCTTGCAGGCAGTTTCCATCGTGGGCAAACCAACTTCAACATGCTGAAAATGAAAGTATTCCCAATTAAAATAAAAATGCTGTTCACACAGCATGAAACAAAGGCAAACATCAAACCAACATCTTTTGCCCTCCTCCTCCATCTCTGTTCCCCAGGATTTCCCCCTGGGCAGCGTGGGGTATGCATACGCGTCAGGTCACGGTCAGCACGCAGGGGATTCTCCCTGCTGCTCCCTCCTCCTTGCACGTTCTCACTCCAGTTTTCTGCTCCTCCTCGAGCATCTTTCCCCGGGGCACCTCCAGCGCACCTGAGGGGCTGCTCAGCCCTGTCTGTTGGATCCAGCCTGGGCCCACACCTGCAGTCCCCCTGCAGTAGGGCTGCCAGATGAAGATGATGTGGCTGGGCACAGTCCACCAGCTCCGGGGCCATTAAAGCCTCGGGGTCCATTAAAGCCTCGGGGGCCACAGCAGGTGATGCCTTGTCCTGCCTGTTCCAATCAGTGCTGGTGGTGTCACTAGTGGGGAACCAATGGGACAGGGCAGCAGGGACTGCTTGGCCTGTGTAAGAGCTTAAAGAAGCCACCCAACCTAGTGCTGAAGCTATTGATTTTGGCTGTGTTGTCTCAAGCAAGTGTGTGTGTGTATGTACAGGAAAAACCTCTCAGATAGGAGAATAATAAATAGTAAAATGTTGCTTCTTCCAGAGTAGAAGTAAAATTAATGGAAAATAGTTGTCATAGTGGCTTAAGCCTGTCCGGCAGCTCAGCCTTGCACAGCTGCTTGCTCAGTATCAGAAGGACAGAAGTGAGAAAACTTGTGGGTTAAGATAAAGACAGTTTAATAGGTGAAGCAAAAGCCATGCGTGCAAACAAAGCAGAAGAAAGAATTCATTCACTGCTTCCCATCAGCAGGCAGGCGTTCAGCCATCCCCAG
>NW_010412517.1:0-7573 GCF_000710305.1 Buceros rhinoceros silvestris | reverse complement strand
TAGGGAATACTTGGGAAGACAAATGCTGAATGTACCTACTTCCTCCTTCTTCCTCCAGCTTTTATTACTCATGGCGCCACATGGTTTGGGATATGCCTTTGGTCACCCCCAGTCTAACTCCCCACCTCAGGGAGGTGCTGTGAGAAGCAGCAAAGGTCTTGACTGTGTAAGCGCTGCTCAGCAATAACTGAAACAACCCTGTACTGTCAACGCTGTTTCCAACACAAATCCAAAACGTGGCCCCATACAAGCTACTACGAAGAAAACTAACTCTGACCTGGCCAAAACCAGTAAAATAGCAGAGGATAATCATATCTGTCTACAACTGAGGCTTAACTGTTGCATTTCATATTTTCTGAAGTTGACACTATTGCACATGATTATAAGTCATGGGTTAAAACCTTCCCTGTGAAGGAAAAAAGATATTAAAAATCTGTGCCTAAATATAGCAACTGCAACTTTAAAGTATAAACTTTATCTCTTTGTTATAGGCAAGAGATGGAGCCAAGAAATAACAATATGTGGTGAACAGATGTTTAAGAATAATTGCTAATAAACTGAAGAAAAGAAGAAAAAGACCTACTGACTAGTCTGTTAACATCTGACCCCTATGGAGGAAGATGTTCTAGACTAGGTAACTAGGTAATTGTTGAACACGAGGTTAATGTTATTTTAAAATGTTTTTGACAATTGTCTCAGAAGCGCAAGTAGTTCATTCCACCACATACATACTGATAAGTACTTGCTGCCTAACTTTGCATTAATTTTTTTCCATTATCACATATTTGTAAGGAGGAAAAATGCAATACTGAGCTCATGGCCGTGACTGAAGTTATACAAAAGACGAAAACAAGGAATCCACATTGCCCAAGTTCAGGGATGTCTCAGAGTCCAGGCAAAAGAAACACTGCTTCCCTCCCTGTTAAATACGATCAGAATGACCTGATCGTTAATATATTTACGTGTAAATTTTGAAGTGTGTATGTAAGTCTGTGTAGAAATAATTATATGTATTTGCAAATGATACTTGAGCTGGAAGAAACCAGTGATTCAATTAAGTCCAAATGTTTCCCACATGCAATTTAGTAAAGTATAATTTGTTATCATTAAGCTATCTCTGCAACTTCAGAAGTGACAACTGTACTTTCATGTCTTTCAGAAAACCATTACAGAAATTAATGGTCCCTGAATAGGCAAAAAGGAGTAGGTAAAAATAGGTTAAAAGTAGTACTTGGCAGACAGAAAAGCTTCCTCAATTAGAGATGTCAAAAAACTAAATCTGCAGTATGTAGGCATGTAACTTTATGGGAAAGCGTTACCAAATGACTAACCAAGTAATTGTAAAAATTCAAAGTTACTGTATTCCTTTTCTGAATGCTAGCTGCTATTTTCCCATTAAAATCCTCTGAGCAAGCCGGTCGGTAAAGCATGTAGTGTGTCATCTTTGCATAAGGCCACAGTTTGAAGTTGCCACCCACACCGTACCTGTCTAGAAGAAACTCCACCAGTGACTAGGCCTGTGGGAACCTGGGGATTCAAGGAGAGCAGCCACCACTGTGCTCTGAGGGATCAAATTGTTTCTAGCAAGTCACCCTGTGTTACCCACCATGTCAAAACGTTCATCTGTACAAATTGTCCGTTACAAGACCTGCCGTTCAGGCCCCTCAGCTCCAGTGCTGTTGCCTTTGGCTCTGTACCCTGTTACAAACTGCCTCTAACATCTGCCGTAGGGTGAGTGTACGTTGGTGGTTGTGCCACTGCATCCTGGCTACTGCATGTTTACGGCGTGAGCTTTCACTCTAGCAGTGGGCAAGAACAGTGGGTGGACTGTCATGCTGACTGTTGTCACAGCTGACTCCAGGGCCAGCGTGCTGTACTAGGTCATTCCCACTGGAGAGCTGAGCCGGGCTTTGAACTGTGACGTGAGCTGCCTAACTCCCCTTGGAGTCTCATCACCTTGTGCTGGCAGATCCTGAGGCTGCATGCCTGCTAGTATCGTCCTTAATGTATGAATTGTCCTGTCTTCCAGGTCTGGGCTGGAATTACAAGTTTAGACCCTTGTGCTAGGGAACAAATAGAGCTCTGAAGATACACTAGTAGCTAACAGTCACTTAGGCAGCCAACAAGTACTTTTCAGCAATGCACCTGCACAAAGCCTAACACCCAATTAGCGCTGCTACTTCAGTGCTGATCAAGCCCCCTCCCTCCAGTCAGCACTATTAGCCTTGTAGGTGAGAGAAACAGATAGGGAGATTGATCGGGGTCAGTGAAACTAGGATGGTTCTCAAAACCTGAGTAGTTGGCTTTCAGCTTACAAAGATCTCTTTAACAGCATGTGTTCAGGTCTGTTTTGTGTGTAAATGCCCCTCATTTGTAAGAAGTCTGAAGTTGGAATGATATGGTTGGAGGAACCTGAGTATGGCTGACACAGGCTACAAAACATTGAAGCAAAACCTTTCACCTAAAACATGGCAAGAGCACATCTTCTGTATTTGATACAATGAGACCTCGGCAGCCCAGAAATTCAAATAGGAAGACCTCATAAACCTGACCAGAACCCCCACATAAATCAAGCTTTGTCATGCCATGGCCAGGCTTCCAGGATTAGCAGAAAGTATCTGACAAACATGAAGTCCTGAAGCAGGACTTGCCCCTAGGGAGGAAGTAGTTTCCTTTTAGAGTGCAGGTGAACCATAAGTAAACTGCAACAAAAAACAATGGAAACAACCCAAAAAGCCTTCACCCGCACAACACCTATTTTGGACATAATAAAAGCACTAAAAACGAGAATTTCTACCTACTGCTTTGTCAGGACTTCGCTCCAGCTTTCTGACCACAAAGGACAGCCTTCAAACTCTCAGGCTCAGGAAAAACTCCTAATGTTTCTGCATATAAAAATGCTTCTTAAGTTAATTCACGAGGGAAGCATTAAGAGTATTTCAAAGCAGGATATTTCAGAGCAATTGTCCACATTTTTTAATTCCATTTTTGACTGGCAGCACAGTGAATGCTGTGGTACCAGGTTTTTGTCTTGAAAAAACAAAAGCGTTCACTGGAGTCCAAAGCTGAACATCAGCTTCCTCTGAAGGTTGAGCAGGTGGAGTGGCACAGCCTGTCAGACTGCAGATGAAAAATTTATGGTGACCTGCCCACATACATGTTGAAGACCTCATACGACTAATACTGGATTCCAGGGAAAATTTTACGGGGGAAAAAGAATAACATTTTTAGGTGAAATGCCCAGATATTATTCATCAAATGGACTTCTCAATCATCCTGTCACTTGGGCTGTAGTAAGTCAAACTCTACCTTCTTTCAAACATATTTAGCATCAGTATATCTGCTCCAAGAAGCACATGAAATAGTCATTGTCAAACACATCTATCACCCTGTCTTCGTAGTAGATCTTGTGGGCCAAACTAACGCCAGCAAGATTTATTTTATTTTTGCTACCTTAAAATAAAACCTCCAAAATAAAACTCAAGGAGCTAGTCAGAGTGTTGTTTCTTAAATGCTTGTTGCTATTAGGCTTAGCTATTTCCCCCCAGACATCCCAGTTGCTATCTTGCCATAACAAAGACATTCAAAATCACTGATGTCATACTTCAAAACCTAGAAAACCTGAACATCTCTTCCTGCCTGCTTTGCATTTCACTGAGTAGTTGATCTACTGCACACAGTGTGTGCAGAAGCGGCAGGTAGCTAATGTCACTAGTTAGCATGTGGATCCTTCCCTGTTTACAGAGGACTTCCTCAGTATGTCTAGCACTGCTGAAGGAGCAAGTATCTATGCAAAACTGTGCCCCACCAAAATACTCGAGG
The DNA here is from genome assembly GCF_000710305.1 of Buceros rhinoceros silvestris. NCBI lineage: Eukaryota > Metazoa > Chordata > Aves > Bucerotiformes > Bucerotidae > Buceros > Buceros rhinoceros. The sequence goes on along the minus strand of NW_010412517.1, from coordinate 3,751 downwards.
AAGCACAGCGAGACAAGAGGCTGGTGCAAAGCTGCCACTTACAGCCAAAACAAGTAACTAACTGCTTTCACTGGGAGCTTCCCAAGTGGACTGGAAGGCCACAGAATAAGGATCTTGGCCACCAAGAGGAAAGAGAGAGTACTTCATCTGGATGCCGCATCTACCCCCAGCTGTCTGGAGCTGTAAGGACAATCCAGGAAAAGCAGTACTGGCTACTTTCTCTGAAGAGGTTCAGGCTGTTCTGCAGTGAGATGCCTGCTACAATGAGAACAACATCACACCAAATCACCTAGCCAAACAGAGGAGAAGGGTCACTCCAGGCACAACAGAAGTGAAGACCCAGCTCACAGCAGACTTAGGTTTGGTGCACACCTCACATTGCTACAATGCTGTCTCTGAAGTAAAAGGGGACCGTGTAAATACACGTGCTGATAAACAGTCTTCACCAAGGAACTACATAGTCAGAACGGCTGGAAGCCAGGAATGCATCTTATAATTGAATCTGAGGAGGACCAGCCAGCTTCCAGAGCCTTTCCCTCAGTTAAATACTGGTCTATAAACCTGGAGTCAGCACTGAGCCACTGTTACTGCTATTTGTAACATCACACAGCCCTTCAGAGAAAATCTGTTCAGAGGGCCTAGATGGGGCAGTAAAAGGATGCTAAATTGATAAAAAGAGGAAATTAAAACAAAAATGGGGGTGATGATAGGGAGGAGGACACAAAGAGCATCTTAATACAATTTCTGGTGCTGCTGGGAGAAGGTCCCACAGGACTTGCCACACCAGGGCACAGCCCCTGTCCTTGCCTACACATGCAGTGTCAGGCAGTCACCAAATCAGGAGGAGAGGAGGAAACTGCTGACAGCTCATAGCCCCTGTAGAAAGTAATGCTGCTACTGCAGCTGTAAGTGAAAACTGGCGAGTTTTAGGATTGAAAATACAATTAATTTATCCGTGTAACAAACTTACTTTCATACCCAAGTCAGAAGACCAGACTGCAGCATGATAGTGCCAGAAGAGGCTCACCGATCAAACCTGAAAGTCTTCATACAAGGGCAATGCAAAGTGAATTAAAACTGATCAAAACCTCTCTGTGCACTGAGTTAGATTAATGCTGCCATACATCATCCTGTGTCAATACTACATGGCAGTGTTACTTCCCAGCGTTACTTTATTAAAGAAACTGTATGAACACTGATCTGTAACACTGTCTTTAGTTTTAATTCATAAAACGTCAATTTGTGCCATAGCAAATGAACTTCCAAGCTTTATCTTGTATTACCTTTAGCATTATTAGAAATCTGATACTGTGCACCAGGCACAAGTAAATCACAGAGACGAGGTGCTGTGAGTGCTACAAATCTGCCTGAAATAAAGTATTATCATGGTTTGGATCAGTAAAATCCATGACACAGAAAAAGCATTATGAGAAGCAAATGATACGACTGATGAGCAGATACGACTTTGAAACACTGATTAAGTGTGTATTGGTCACAACAAATACTGGTCAAGCGGAGTTTTGCAGGAATTTCAGTTCTCCGTAGGCAAGTCACCCTTGTGTGATCATTGTAATCAAGGGGAAACGAGTGGCTCCCGCACTTACTTCGTGGGCACAGCATTGCTTCATGGATGGCTTTGGGAGTAGGGTCAACGTGGTTCAACTTCCCCTCCTGAGTTTCATAAAAATTTGGGTAAGTCCAATTTCATACTCTCATATACGTTGGTTCTTGACTGATGAACTGGGTGTTTTAAGGACTCAGAGTGACGCTGTTCCTTGCCTGCTCTGTGGAGAGAACTGTCTCAAGAACTCAGTGGTGGGAGCAGTCTGTACTGTGGTGAAAGGAATCCACTGTAAATATCAAAGCTCAATAACCAGACCATACCTCCACAGTAACCGTGTGTACAGACAGATAGTACATTTACTTACGTCACCACTTCACCACTAAGTCCGAAAAAAGAACGGGGTGGGGGGGGGAGGAGGGGGGGATCCCCACACTAAGAACATACTACAAATACCAAATCATTGAGGATTTCTTAGCTTTTCTTTTCCCCCTTCCTTTTTTTTTTTTTCCCCTAAGGTAAATATGTGAAAGCAGCAGAAGATCCTGAGCTGCTGGAAAAGGAATCCCAATGGGGTGCGTGTGTCACGTGAGGAAAGGTAAAGATGCAGATGCACAGGTAAAGGACGTTGTCGTAACACTTTGTGTAAGTGCTCTAGTCTGTGCTGTGGTGAGACGTTCCAGCTAAGGCCTTAGGCAGGCTGTGGACAGAGGGCAGGGATGTCCCCGCTGTTCCGCACCCAGCGGAGCAGAGGGCTGCCTCTCCAGAAGAACATTTGTCTCCTGCAGGTCCTATTTCCCCTGTGCCGTCCCTGTGGCAGCAGGTATCCAGCTCTAGGCAAAAGGAGGATTTCCAGGTGGAGCCCTCGTGCAGGGCGCACACAGAACTACGGGGCGAGGCGTCTGCACTCACCCGACCGCGCGGTTTCCCCGTCTGCAAACCCAGCCCGCCGCGCCCTGCTGTTGAAGAATCCGGGTCAGGATCTGCATTTGACTCCTTCCCCACGCGTACGTACAAAGGCATCGCCTCTTTACTGTGTGCTTAGGTGGGTCGTCCGACTTGTCTGTGCCCCTTGTTTCTGTTTCCGGTTTTGTGCACCACCTTCAAACTCCTTCCAGGTTTTGCTGTATGAGATGGTACGTAGAAGAAATTCGTCACACTTTGCTCTTTCTGGAGGGACGCCTGTAAGGCAGCTCCTGCCTTACACAGGCAACTGTTTCCTGGCGTGCGAGACAAGAACGAGACGCTGAGCTTTGATGACAGGTTGCTGCAGAAGGTGTATGGCTTGTAGGGTGTCATGGCAGTTTGATTCTTGAAACTGAGGGATTCTCCCTTTCGCAAAACGTGCTCTGTTGTGTGACATGAGGGTTCTATGGACTTGCTGCCAAAGTCACGGAGTCGTACTCTCAAAAGGGCTTATGCGTTACCCGTAGGAATTCTTTCTCCTAATGATTTAGGAGCCTACATTCCATTTTTAAAGTGACTTGGGCCAGAGGCAGGGAAGTGTTTTGGAATCCAGAGTTATAAAGCAGCTCAGTAGAGGGATTAGCAAAACAGCTCATAAATGCTTCCAAATCTGCACGACGGGACCATTTTGGAGAAATGCACTTGCCAACACCCTTGAGTTCTCCTTAGTTTTCAAAAATTCAGGAGAGTTCCTGTATGAGGAAGGGGTTATTTGAATGTAATTTCAAGGCACTGAAGAAAAGCAAACTTCTAGAAACACCAGGATATGGCTGTGGTTTCAAACAGGGAGGGGGAACAAGGTTTGTTTTTTTACAAAAATACGAAAACTTCAGTGCAAAATATAAATGAATCTCTTTGAAATAGATAATCCAGTCTCTGTTCATCACTTCTCTTCCCATGGACTCTTGAGGTCAAAAAATGACGGGCACAGCTCGGCTGGGAGCAGTCGCGCCCAGGAGCTGGGTGGCCAAGGAGGCAGGATGGTCTCTGAAAGCAGGCGGCCTGTGCCCACGCTTGTCATGGCCCAGGCCAGACCCAGAGCACACAACACCCCTGCAGCTCCCAGACCTGTGGTACACCCGCTTCCCCAGGAGAGCGACGCAGCCTGGCCCAGCACTGACTAGCTGTCTTAGCCGGGGGTCGTGTGGCGGCACGACCCTCCTGCGACATTCAGTGTTCCCTGCACTGAGTGCTTCACCAGCACCACCACGCACAAGTCTTTGG
>NW_010412516.1:6353-6553 GCF_000710305.1 Buceros rhinoceros silvestris | reverse complement strand
TGGCCCCGCTGCGGGTTGCCTGCCGCCGGCTCAGACTGGTTTCTGGAAAGTGCTTTGTCTCGCAGGCTGCATCCTGGGAAGGGTCATGTGGAGCCCAGTGATGTCATGGGATCAAAGCCTGACTCAGCTCCGCGGCCGATGGATGGGTGTCCGCAGGTACCGAAGTGCGGGCTGAGGCGTCAGAGCCCACCGGCAGCAAA
>NW_010412516.1:2619-6023 GCF_000710305.1 Buceros rhinoceros silvestris | reverse complement strand
CCCGCGCTGTGGGGCTAAGGCTCCCCCGGAGCCGGCGGCCGGCCCGGGGCGATCCTCATCTCCACCTCTGTAACGGCAGTTATCTGCATGCCAGGCAAACCCGTACCTTCCTCCTGCCCCTTGGTGAGGAGCCAAACTCCTTCCCTCAGGGGTCTGTGCATCCTCCTGCGCTCGAGCACAGGGGTGGCGTTCTCCTCCCCGGTGATTCTAGCTCAGGCTTAGGGAGGTCAGGGGGGGCTGTTCCTGTTTTGCCTTTTGTTTGGTTTTTTTGTTCTTGCTTGACATAAAAAGTGTAAGTGCGTGCAGCGGTGCCGGGTGCTTGACAGCTCCAGCCCAAGATGGATTTCGGAGATAGGGTGGGTGAGCACCCCGCAGGCTGCCGCCGCTCGTTCTGAACTCCTTTTGCAGGAACCGCCGGACTTTGCCCTGTTTTGAAATTAAGGTGTTTTGTCCGGCTTACTTTTTTCCAGCGTACTTAACTCGTTTGTGTCTCCTCTCTCCCCAGAGCCTCACAATGACAGAGGAAGCATGCAGGACACGGAGTCAGAAACGGGCCTTAGAACGTGAGGTACCCCATAACGATGTGGACAGCAAAAAACTGAAAATGGAGAAAGGACTGTTAGGAGCAGAGCTAAACGCTGAAGGCGACATGAAAATAAAACCAGACCCTGGAGCTGGAAAAGTGCAAGGGTTGTTAAAAAGTGGCGAGGTGAAAGCAACCATTAAAGTGGAGGTTCAGACGGGAGAGGAGCCTGTGGACATGAGTACCTCAAAAAGGTGAGTGGCGGCCGACATGCTACGGAGACCCCAGCACAGGGAGGAGTGCTCCAGCGGCACTGGGAAGGAGTTCTCTGCTTCCTAAAGGCAGAGAGGATTAAAAGTTTACGTGTGTGTGGCAGCTCTGGCTCTTCCTGTGAGATTCAACAGCTACTTCTGCCTGACTTCGGTACCGATGTTCCTGCTGCGAGCTCTGACGGCAGCGGCAGCTGCGATGAGCAGCTGAGGAAAGAAATATGGTCATGAGTGGGAAAATGGACGTGAATCGGAGAGCTTTGAGCTGCCGATGGAGGTTTATGCGAGGAAGAGCAGCTTGGGGTTTTTTAATCGAGCTGCAATAGAGGAGAAATAATAGATGACAGTCGTCTGAACAGAGGAGTGTCGATGGCAGCTGGGTTGGTGTGACAGGGCAGGACTGTGTGTGCAGGGCAGTCTGACTTTCTTTCTGAAGGTGGGTTTTGGTGGTCTGCAAAGGCAGCGCCTGTCTGCAGCAGAGCCCTCTGGGACAAGGTCTTGGTACTTTCTTGAAAGTGCAGCTTCCTTGAGGTGCTTGAATTTTGACACCGGGGAGCATGGATTCAGAGTTCTGCATCACTTTGGAGAATTTTACTGTTAAAAAAAGGCGATGCTTTTCTTTGACTTGTATATGAGAGACACCTGGGTGGTTCCGATGTGCAGAGTTACAGGCATCGCTTTAAAGCCAGATTCCAAATCTTCTGCCATGTTTCTAACCCAGATTCTGGCTGCACCAGCATAAAAATTCTGTCAGAAGTTCTGTGACTGATGTTGGCCCTTTGGGGTCTTGCTTTTCCTCTTTCTCACGCAGTAAGAGCCAGAAGCCTTGTTTATTCCTGGTGCTGACACCAGGGGGGCAATAGGTGAGGTGTGAGAGCTGCCTGTCCGTGCTGAACGGCTCAGACAGTTCTGGGAGCAGTAAATCGGTGTTTGCTGGGACGGGGGAATTACAGCAGTGCAGGTTTGAGGTGTGAAACCGAGCACACGAGATCTTATCAGCTGCGCAGGAATTACTGGGAGGAGGGTGCTTATGGGTGCTGCTGAGAAAATCGCTGTCTGTGTGGTTTCATGGCTCTCCAGCTGTGAACTTTTTCCAACTTTTGGTGCTTTCCGAAGAGAAAGAGCTCCGACTGCAAGAGCCTGCTTCCTGATTCCAAATACTGCTTCGGTACGCGGGAAAGCAAGCCACTTCCAGCAGCGCGGCTGAGGGCAGGTGGTAGTTCTCGGCTTTCTCCATAAACCTGCTCTCACAGGGACAATTAAAGTTGCTCAATTTGGTGTTGAGGAGGTGCTCGTGCCTTGCACGGAAGCAGGTGATTGGGGTGATGGACGACTTCCCCGTCAGGCAGCCGTCTTGCGCTGACCGGGAGTGAAGCTTGGAAGGTGTCTTTTGGCATAATCGCTCCCTGCTCGCCAAGGCAGGTCACACGCTCTGCTCTGCGAAGAATATCCGCACAGATTGCTGGTGCCACGGAGTGCATCGTTAGATCAGGTATCCGGGCGCTGTCGTGGCGGTACGTGCCCGCACATGCGTGTGCTCTTTGAATTTATCGTGGGTTTGGAACGTGTGCCGCCGTTTCTGCTCTGTGGGTCCCTGGCAAGACACACAAACGGGGTTGCACCAGGGGCTGGGCACTTCGCTTCGCAGAGAGCATCTGCAGCAGTAACAGCTATTGTCAGGAGGTGAGAGAACATCCTCTCGGTACTGTGTTCCTCTTTCCGGGGTAATAGGACATTGCTGTACTCGGTTTCAGCAAGGAGGGAGAAGAGGCTTCCCCCCACAAAAAACACACTGGCACCTCACCCCAATTCCACTGGAGTTAATAAATATAATTACGAATTTCAGGAGGCTTTGGGTAAGCTCTTTGGATGCCTTGTGAGTTGGAACACCTCTCGTAATGCGTATTTATCTAAAATTCTTAATAGAGAGGAATTAAACCCTGAGTCATCTCAGAATGAGCCTGAATGGTTTCTCAGACTCCTGAAAGTGAGGCAGCAGCTTCCTGGGCACTGGGGCTCTGCTCCTGCATGGTGGTCGTGCCCATGGTCCGTGCCTGGAGCACAGACATGGAGCTGGGAGCTGGGAGCTGACCGACCTGCGGATGCCAACACCCCCGAGTGAACATGACCTGAGTCTGGAGATGCGGGCGATACGGAGGAGGCTGCTCTCTGGGGGAGCCTGGTCTCTTGCCTGTGTAAGAACCCAGTTGGCATCCATAGGGAAGGTGGAGCTGAATTTCATAAGGATTTTTTTTTTTTTAACTGTGGGACTTACCTTTCCAGACCTTTGATCTTCAGAGGAACTGAGCCCGCAGCTTTCACAAGAGCTGCGTCTTGAAACTGAGCTGATTTGCTGCGGAGATGAAAAAAGAGCTGTTGCTTAAAGTGACTGAGCTGCTCCAAACTTCTTGGGTAAAATTCATGCTTAGTGATGTATGGTGTTTGGGCTTTTAAACTTCTTAATGCTTCTAGAACTGAAAACACAATATTTTCCTTGGAAAAGGTGGCCGAGCAATAATCGCAGTTTAGCTGACGTAAAGCTGATTGACTGGATTATCTTTCTGACATCAGTTATTCTCAAGATTTGAAATACAAGCCTGGCAATATCCCTC
>NW_010412516.1:0-2590 GCF_000710305.1 Buceros rhinoceros silvestris | reverse complement strand
CTGGGAATTTTCCCCCGTTAAAAAAATTTTTTTTTTAATTTTTTTTTTTTTTTTTTTTTTAAACCTCGAAGTTAAATTCAAAGCTGGGATCTGGTCTGAGCACACTTTCTGATGCCAGAAGAAACAGAAGCCAGTCTGTGGTGGTAGGAGTCTTTGATGAGAGGTCGCCCAAGGCCAAACCAAAGTCTTGCTCCTCTGCCTGGCAAGTTCTGCACGCTGGGAGCTCGCTGCGCTGCGGTGTAATTTTCCCAGCCCTGCTGCCGGGAAGGGATGGGAGGAAGGGGAGGTCTGCCCCCTCGGTCCCCCCTCTGCAGGGGGACGGTTAATCGGTGTAATGTAAATCGCTTTGCCTGTGGGTCCTCCCGGTTTATGTCCGTGCAGGTGCTGGTCCTCACCGTGAGGATGTGGTGACAAAACTGATGCTGAAGGTTCTTGGGGAAGTTTCGTGTTTTATTTTAAATGCAGACACGGTTCAATTCAGTTTCCCTCCTCCTCATTCGGAGGAAGGGGTGAGGCTTGTTTAGCTCCACAGTCGCTAAAGCCATTGCAACTCCTTTGATTTATGTAGATAAAACATCTCAGGAAAAAAAATTCCCCACTGCATTGCTTTTTCTTTCTTGTTTGCCTTCCTTCCTTGCCAAATATTTTTGGATGAGAGTATACAAGGGGTTGTTGAATGGGCTGAGGCAAAACTGTTGCATATTTGCTAATGCAGATGAAGCTGTAGCTTGAGTAACTGCTGTGCTGCTTCCCTCCGTTACCGGCGGGAGAGCCGGACACGTCGGGGTGCTGCAGGACGGGGCCGTCAGGGCCATTTTAGAGCGCGAGTGAGATGTGCTCTGTAAAGGGAAGCTCATTCCTTTGTGTGACACTTCTGGATCAGTAGGAGCGAACGCGAAAACTACCTGTTGAGGTACAGGAGCTCGTCTGCTGGTGCCATGAAGCTGCAGCACGAGCGCTCTGGAGTTAAACCCTCTACCAGAGCCAGCAGCTCCTGGGTGTCTCTTTTTCTCTTATTCGAGTTAAGTTGAAACTTTGCCTGCCTTGGTCATACTTCATGGAAACTTCTGTCTCGCGGGAAGGTGAATCCATTAGAAAAGTGGAGTCCTCCTCGAGATACCTCAGAGGTGTCACCTTCAAGACAAAAGTCAATTAGTCCTCCCCTGGAGCAGACCTCCAGGGCTGGATTCTGCCACCTCACCCTCCTCTTCAAGTCGACAGCCACATACAGAGTGTCCTCCTGGGGAGGTGGCTGTGGGCTGGGTTTGGGTTCTCTGGAGTAGCTGTTGGGCTCTCAGTTGCTCCGGAGGAAAACCTTTGAGTATCGTGATGTGTCTGAAAAGAGGCTGTTGGAGGAAGCACGGCCCTTTTTCCGGGGGTATTGAGTGACTGAGGAGGTCCTCGATTGATTCCTTCCCACAAGGTCTCCGTTAAATTGTGTTTTATTGCTGCGAATGGTTAACCGGGTGTACGGAACCGGGCAGCAGCTCCGCTTTCATCTTCCAGCGCGGAGTCCAAGCGATTGAGACAGCAGCACTTCTGGGAGCTGAGGGGAGGATAATAGAGCGATGTCTTTATTTAGCTAAAGGATCTGCCTGATGGCTCCAGCGGCTAAGGGTCACGGTATCAGGGCAGTTAGCCCAGATGACGAACTGCTGGTGGCAGGACTTCCCTGCAAGTGCTGATATTTCCATTGTCTTCCTTATTTTGAAGCATCTGCTTTGAGTTTTTGCTTTACACACAGGCTAACAAAAGAGTGAAGCAAGCTCCCTTCTGACAGAAGATGGTTCTGCTCTGTGTTTCGGGAGCTCAGGCTGGCACCGCCTCATCCCCCGTGCAGTCGCTCGTGCTGCTGAGGACATAAATCCCGGAATTCTGAGCCCGCTTGGCTGCTGTGGTCAATATGCGTTGCCTTAAGGATGTTTAGTGCCTCCCTGCTTCGAGAAGGGTTTTCCTGGGTGAGGTCGTGTGTCAACAGACTCGGAGTTGCTGTAGGTAGATGGTCCGAAATCGACAGGACTGCCTAATGCTTTTGTGGAGATGCGTGATTCCAGAACTCTGAACTGCGTTGCCTTAAGGATGTTTAGTGCCTCCCTGCTTCGAGAAGGGTTTTCCTGGGTGAGGTCGTGTGTCAACAGACTCGGAGTTGCTGTAGGTAGATGGTCCGAAATCGACAGGACTGCCTAATGCTTTTGTGGAGATGCGTGATTCCAGAACTCTGAACGTGGTGGTTTCTAAAGCGGTTTTTATTAGACCAGCGTCCTGCGAGGTGGCTGTCGGAGTATCGCGTATCTTGTGAAGCAGAGGGTTTGGGGGAGCCCTGCGATGAAGCCCCGTCAGGCTGGGGACGGGCTTAGTGCCCGAGCCCGGGACGGGCTCTGTCGCAGAGCTGTTGGGGGCAGGTTTTACTTCCCAGTCCCACAGTCTCTGTCACGGTCCCCAGAACGGCTTAGGCAGGGAGGGGGGGTTCTGTGCAGAGCGATGTTGCTCTCTTGCAAGTGCGCAGAGTTCACCGAGGGTACCCCACAGTACCCTGAGCCGGGCTCTGGCGGCTCCTGTTGCCGTTGGTCACTCTTGGGGAAGGTGCCGT
>NW_010412515.1:1520-1772 GCF_000710305.1 Buceros rhinoceros silvestris | reverse complement strand
CCAGCACGTGGGCCGAGGCGGCGCCAGGCACCCGCGTGTGCGGGGCATGTGCGTGTGAGTGGGGGGCGTGGGAACCACGTGCGCGGGGCGTGTGCGGCCGTGTGGAAGAGGCGTGTGCCACAGCGTGCGCACGAGGATGAGGCGTGCGCGGCTGCGTGTGCACGTGGAAGAGGTGTGTGAGGCCGTGAGCACACGTGGAAGAGGCGTGTGTGGCCGCATGTGCACGGGGAGGAGGCGTGTGCAAACGTGTGT
>NW_010412515.1:0-1239 GCF_000710305.1 Buceros rhinoceros silvestris | reverse complement strand
ACGCGTGGAAGAGGAGTGTGCGGCCAGGTGTGCACGGGGAGGAGGTGTGCGAAGATGCATGTGCACGGGGAAGAGGCGTGCACAACTGCGTGTGCATGGAGTGTGTGCAACCACGTGTGCACGGGGAAGAGGCACGTGCAACCGCGTGTGCACGAGGAGAGGCACGTGCAACTGCGTGTGCATGAGACAGAGGAATGTGCAGCTGTGCGTGCACAGAGAAGAGGCGCGTGCAACCGCGTGTGCACGAGGACAAGGTGTACACAGCCGTGTTCACGCGTGGAAGAGGCGTGTGCAACTGCGCATGCATGAGGATGAGGTGTGCACAACCGTGTTCATGCGTGCAAGGGGCATGTGCAACCGCATGTGCGTGTGTGCGGAGCACGTGACCCACACGTGGGCACGCGGGGCGTGTGCGTGCAGGGTGGGGGTGCGCGTGTGAGGGTGCATGTGTGTCGCACAAAGGCGTGTGGCCTTGCACGAGGCACCGCATGTGTGGGCTCACGCGTGTGCGTGGACACGCGGGTCTGTGTGTGTGTGTGTGTCCCCGGGCCCGGCAGCGCCAACCGCATGTGCGTATGTGCGGAGCACGTGACCCACACGTGTGCACGCGGTTCGTGTGCGTGCAGGGTGGGGGTGCGCGTGTGAGGGTGCATGTGTGTCGCACAAAGGCGTGTGGCCTTGCACGAGGCACCGCATGTGTGGGCTCACGCGTGTGCGTGGACACGCGGGTCTGTGTGTGTGTGTGTGTCCCCGGGCCCGGCAGCGCCTGACGGTCGCCATGGCGACAGCAAAGGACCCTGGGAGAAAATGGGCCTGGAACGGCGGTGCACGAGGGTCCCCGTGTTGCACGACAGGTCCCTGTGCACTGGCGTGTGCACACGCGCGTGCACCCTGGGCACGCTCACACCAAGGTCCTGCGTGCACATGCACGCGCGCAGGGGCCTTGTGCCCCGGCGCGCTCACACGCATGTCCTCCCTCCGCACGCGCACGTTTGCACGCGCCTGTGCCCCGTGCATGCTCACGCTTCTGTTCACGCGTGCGCCCTTGCACACGCGTGCTCTCGGTGCCCGCACGCACTCCCCTTGCACACTCACACTTGCACACGTGTTCCCTGCCCACACACATGCTTGCACAAGCCTGGTCCCAGTGCACGTGTGTGTTCCTTGTGCGCACACACGTGCACACGTGTGTGCTCCCGGTGCACAGCCCTGCTCCCCGCACACCCCCGCTTGCACACG
>NW_010412514.1:1655-6202 GCF_000710305.1 Buceros rhinoceros silvestris | reverse complement strand
CCTCCCCAAAACTAGTTATTTTCCCACACCATGTTACAGTACATAGGTTTTACTATACAATTTTATAGGTGCAGATGAGAAGACTTTTATTGTATGGCAATATCCCCACATAATTTACTTTTTCTACATAGTTTCGTAGATACTGGATGGGTCAGCTTTTCTCAGTAATGAGATAACCCTTTGGTAACGGGATGAAGAATTTTCTCTTTTGGGTCAGTAGTTTGAATCCAGTCTATCTAAGGAACATTAAAAAATCACTGAAATTCAGCGGCTGGGTTATAATTCAGGAACTCGGGAAATCAAAATTCAGTTCTTCCTCTGCTACAAACTTCCTCTATTACCTTGGAAAAGTCACGTAGGGTGAGATTTATAAAGGTATTTATCATTGAAGTACCTCTATGGATCTGATCCTTCACTTCTTTGCTTCTTAGCCTTCATCTGTTGCACGTCCACAAGCACTGTACATTCTTCCAAATGATTCTTTTTTCTTTAGAAATGGAGACTGGCTGGTATTCATGGATATCATGCTTTAACACACACTGTTGGACGTAGCAGCAAGGAGCTAAGAAACTGAATATCTCCTTCAGACAAGGTGTGAGGCCAGGCATGATGAGATGACAGATGTTTTTATCACCACTCCCAGGCTAAATTGCCTTGCTCATGGACTTGATGTTTTTCAAGGGCACTTCCAGCTCCACAACAGAATCAAACCGCTGTGGGTGTCCTAGGTCGCACAGCATGGGAACACATGGTCTATAACAGTCTTAAGTGAGACTTAGAGCATCTGAAATGAGGAGCCAGATTTCTTTATATACTTTTCACAAGGACAGATAAGGACTAGGTCACAATGCCTTGCCTTACTTCTTGTGAGGAATATGCTCTTTTTGTCCCATTATAAACTTTTTATAGTGTTTACCTAAAAATAGATGTGTTAAGGTATGTCAATGTCAGGAATCTTCGTAGAAAACACCTGCCGAATCTCGTACACAGTGAAGTACTGCTCTGCATTAAAAATGACCCGGGATCCCAGCTGAGAGTAGCTTCCAGCTAGTGCTGAAACTTCTGCTGGTTTTAGGACAGAAGGGAATTGAGCTTGGGTTCAATCCTGCACAACCATGTGAAGAAGTGGCGATAGACAGGGTTTTTTTCTATTTACCTGCTTTTACACCTGCTTTCTGTAAACAGTGTGTGTAATTTCTCAAATTCTGCTCAAGTTAAAGGGAGGAAAGGCCTTTAAAATAACCTTTAAAATAAGGGCAATAAGTAAGTAAATAAATAATCAAGGCAATACTTCTGCAAGAATGGTCAGACTAAGTACTTTACAAATGTTTGTTAAACTCTTAATTATGGATATTAGCCTCCCACTGTGCCAAAAGGCACTGCTTCTGCCATTTTCAAATTACAGGACAAAGTTATCTAATAACTACTGTTTTGTGGCAATCACTAGAAATTTGAGGGTTTGTATAAACTGGACTGTCCCCAGTCTGCAAGGCGCTAGAGAAAGAGCATTTTCTCTGAAAACCTCTCCACAGTGAGATTTCGAAATATCTCCCGGCTGCTAATTCTGGATCAGCTGATTCTGAATAGCATACATTACTTGCCCTTCAGCTTGAAGGGAAAGCTTCCAAATAAATGGAGCAACCAGGGAAGAAGCTGGGGAAGACATAACAAGTAGCAGAAGTGGAAATAAATGGAGTCACCCATGAGATGATAGGTGTTGACAGTGCTGTGATGCAAAGTGTCCTAGAATGGATTTGTTCACAAGAGCAAGGAAAGTTATAATAAGGATTATTAACTTAATCCTTATGACTCATAAGAAAAAGCCTGTGAACAGATATGGCACCCAGGCCAGGGAGTTTTTGTAAAGTTAGTATGAAAGTGGCTTCAGAGATACCATCACTGTTAAAAATCTAGGAAAAGATTTTTAATGAATGCCAAAACCACTATGATGTCTTTGATAGGGTCACCAGGGCACGATTTTGTCACTGACATCTCAGTCAAAAATGCAGCAAAGTCTATCTGAAAATCTTCAATGGGAGCAGTGTTATTTGAATAGGAAAATGGTAGTAGAGCCAGTGCTGAACCCACTTTGATCCTGTTACACTGTTATATTAATATCATCCTTACTGGTGATGTGAATTGCTTTCCCTCTCAGAATGCAACTTAAAAGTAAAGGCCATCTAGGCCTGCTTAGGTAAAACTTGCAGATTCTATTCAATCCTCCGTAGCTGTATATAGCTTTATGTATAAGGCATATTAAAGTGCTTGTTTAGATTTTAGAGAGGATTTCCATGACATTTATGACTGCGTTTTGTTCCTTTGGCCCTGTCTTAAATTTATTTTACCTGAGATGTCAGATTCACCTGTGTCAATAAAAACTCTCCTGTGGTAACTTGCTGTGATACTGGACACTTAACCTCTACCGTTAAGGGCCATTTAATACACAGACTCTAACACAGAGGATGCACAAATGGCGCTTTATTGTGTAATGACACAGGGCTATATAGTTCCTTAAGAAGCCTCGCCCATCGTGGGCGGTTACTGCTTTACTGTCACAGCATGTAATCTTCCGACCGCCCACACTGCCCCCGTGTTCCGCAACACTCTCCTACTTTCTACCTGAGGCCTGAACTCACAATCTTTTATAGAAGTGAGCTGATATATCAGCTTGGTTTTCCCCACTTGCTGAGGAATATTGGCAAAGATGTTTTCAAGCACAGACAAACCTGGTCTAGTAAAGAACACAGCAGAGCCTTAAAATAAGCACAAGGAGTCCCAGAAATGTATGTAAGTCCAAATGTTCAGCTGGATGCAGAGCACCATAAAGCAATAGTTCAAAAAGTCCTGTCTGAGACCTACTGAACATGAGCAGATTGGTTGTGCTTGACGCACGAGCTAGAAGTGTATTCAGCTGTGTACTGTGTAGTTACAGCCACTGCTAAATGTCCCGATGCCAAAAAAATATTTCTGAATATGGTAAAACAGTAGATTACCTGTCTGGCAGGTCTACAGATGTTTGTTTCAATTCACAAGAACTACCAGGAATGAACAACGTGGGACAAAAAAGGCTGCTGATAACCAACAAACGTAAGGCTTTGTAAGGGCATTATTATTCTAAGTCAACTAGGGTTTTACTTTTTGATGAAAACCCCTCCTTTGTGAGTTGAAAATGTAAGAAGGTATTGGTCTTTTGCCTCTTTTGGGAGAATCCTATCCCAAAGAGAAAGTTGTCATAATAAAAATTTCTGGGGTGCATTCACTCTCTTTTAGGTGCAGTTCCAAGAGAGATTTTATGGAATGTTGAAACAAAACAGTGCATCAGGCCACTTCCTGGTTGTGGATCATCTGAAAAAGATTGTAGGGTATTCAGCATACGTGTTCTTATAACCAGTACAAGAGTAACCACATGGTAGTCCACAGCCCGAAGAGCAAGAAAAGCACTGATATTCACAACATACTGTTAGTGTTGAGCCTTTATCTGCCGGCTGTGTATTGAGTCTCTTCTGAAATCTGGAAGATGTATTTTAAAAAAATTATTTGGTTCTTTTGTATGTCAGAGTTTTGGCTTGGTTGGGAAGGAGATAGCAGAAGTCTTTTCACTCTCTTCTGCTGATGTCAGCTGTGGTGCAAAGACCAAGTCAGTTAGGTCTGGATTCCCACTGTCTGCAGGCTCAGAAGAGATCACTGCTACTCAGTCAGGCCAGGCTGAAGATACTGCATTTTCTTCTATGATGAATATGTCACTTCTCGTTAATTCTGAGAGACCTGCTACTTTAGAAACCAGGGTAAACAGAGTCATGTATTGGGTTAGATCTCTGCCATGAATAAATTTATTTCCCAGCAAGTGTAAAAAATGAGCAAGGCCAAAACCCCTTAGAGCAGAAAATGTCACAGTGATTGCTAATACATTACCACGCAGAGAAATGCCTAATGAAACCCCTATTAGGATGTCATACCTGCTTACTACTGAATTCTCCAGAAAGTTTATTTGATATGTCTAAGCTAATTATCAAAGTCTTGGTGATAAGAAGCAGCTCACTGGGCCTGAATGCGTTGGAACAGAATGACTAAATTGTGAGAATTCATGGCCCTCTGCTTTGAATAATTAACTTGACTCTTGTAGAAAGCACACACCTTGGAAACGAATTTTCTCTTTGCACAAAGCAGTTTGCCCTTGTGTTGCCTTTGAAATGTAAACTGGTTAACTGCGAGCCTATTCTTATCTCCATACTATTCAATGCTGAGTTTTCTTCCTTATTTTCTTCTCGGTACTTTGGGCATTACTGTTCTTGCACTGCGAAAGCACTGTTCTTGCCAAAACCTGAGATGTGAGATTTTGTGATTTCCTTCCAAGTGGACAAGGGGTATCCCTTCAGCACCGGCTTTGTGGCCTTTTCTACCTCCAGGATGCTGACTGTATTCAAAGAATGACAACTTTGCACAGGATTGGTATCAGAAATAAACAGTTGTTGGCATGCATAGGGAGTACAACCAACTTGGCAGGAGGGAACTGTGACAGAGGATCCTGCATCCCCCGGGTGAATTCC
>NW_010412514.1:0-1564 GCF_000710305.1 Buceros rhinoceros silvestris | reverse complement strand
CCTGCTGTACTCGAGTTAAGTCAAACCCTTGCCCACTGCTGTGAGACTAGGACAACATTGTTTGGATCACAGGTATGTTCCCGTCCCTGGTGGGTCACTCTTGCCAAGAATAATCCTCTGTTTGCTATGAGATTGCTTGGCTGAAGGGAATGGTTACCAGTCTGCTCTCTAGTGAACTCTTATGTCAAAGTTTCAGAAGTTACCATTGCATTTGTCATTTTCAGCATAAGAATTAAAGTATGGAGGCCAAAATATTTTTTAATCTTTGATCTTTCCTTCCTAGATTTGAACAATAAGCCTGCCAATGACAAACTGAGGTATCCAGTCGCTGCGCTAACAGATCACTCAGATCATGGTCTGGGGAAAAGAGGAGGACTACACAATGTCTTGGCCCATTGCAACTTTATCTCCTGTGATGCATGACATGATCTGTAGGCCCAGCTAGAGAGCACTGGACATGGTTTGTGGGCTCTTCAATCTTTTGCTGACCTTACAAGAGGAGGAATCTGTGTTTTGAAAAGCGCTAACTTCTTCAAAAGCAGGAAAACAGCAGTGATGTTTGCAGATGAGGGTTTATCTCTTCCAGTCAAAAGAGTCATGTATCCCTCCAGAAAGAACTGGTGCTGTGTTACAGCAGTTTATTTTGAGCTGTCTCTAGTGGCAGATTACCATAATACTGTGCCTCTGTTGCAATATTTTGAAAAACACACTTTCCCTTAAGTACTGATGGAATACATTATGAATAGGAGCTAATCAGTCTCTAATGCCAGCACTGTGCCTCTAGGAAATGCTGGGTGTGCTTGTCATTCCAAACACTTCCCCATCTCCCTAGTTCCCTTGTACCCTGTGAAATTTAACAGGCATCCTCTTTTGCCAACCTGTTAATGATACTTTCAAGATAAGGAGCATAGCCCTCCACAGCGTTTCTCTACACCAAGCAATACAGACTTTCTGCTCTAGCTTTGATTAAAAAGAGACATTAGAGAGACAATAGTGACTAAATATTTAGCAAATATAGGTTCAGCTTCTCTGCCATCTATCTGTATTCAAATGGATGACATGTGTCCCAGGTTTGGCTAGGATAGGATTAATTTTCACAGCTGAGATAACCAGACCGAACCACCCAATGGGATAATTGGTACCATACTGACCTCATGTCCAGTGTGTGTATATATATTTATATATATATATAAAAGGGGGAGCTAGTGGCAAGGGCGGGAAGTTTCAAACAGAGGCAGCACAGCACAGAGCGGTGCCACTCTGCTCAGCTCAGCTTGGTGTTGTGCAGCACAGGGCAGCAGTGGTGGTAAGCAGTGGATTGTTTCCTCTCTCATTGTGGTGTTCAAGTAAACTCTCCTTGTCCTGAACCACGTGGCTTTACTTTTAACTTTTTTTTTCTCTCTTTCCCCCACTAGGGATAGAAAGGGATTGGGCAAGTGGCTACATGGTGCATAGTTCCCAGTTAGGTTCAAATCACAACACTTGAACACCATACTGCAAAGGGGCGTTAGGTGCTTGCAAGGATGTTATGAAGGTTAAATGCTATTTCCTGAGGACGCCTTCC
>NW_010412513.1:52568-55817 GCF_000710305.1 Buceros rhinoceros silvestris | reverse complement strand
ATCCTGACTGCCAGAGCCCGAGTGCTAATTACATGCTGCAGCCTAGCTGAATGTCTCAGAAACAAAATGTAAAAAAGGAAAGTCTGTGGCCACAGTTCAGTCTCAGCTGAACTCAAGTCCAGGTAGCGCATTGCTAGTTAGCTTCTCCCTGGCATTAGGGGCTCGGGTTTCAGCTCAGACTGTCATTTACTGCTTCTTTATTCCTTCTTACTGTCTTGATTGACAGTGTAAACACAGCTTCTGTTTTTTAGTTAAATGTGTTAAGAATTCATGTACGATATGCAAGAATTTGTGACATCAATATTTTTAATGTGTTTTGTTTTCTTCAATGATTTTTTTCCGTCACCTTTGTATGAGGTGGTCTCACCATATGAGAGGTTTTCAGACTTTATATTAAGAAAAACTTCATTTCTTTAAGCAGCTTATTTCCGTGTCTGAGACTTATAATTCCTTCACTGTAAAAGAAAATCTGGCAGTAGAAATATAAGCAGTGGGGGAAATAACATATAAATCATTTTCCATCTAATACCTGTGCATACAATTTGGAATAATATATTTTTGCTATTGCTTATAGAGGACGCTAAAATCATCAGACAGTGCTGGTATAGGTCACAAAATATCCATCATGTCTGAGTCATGAAATTATGTGAAAGGAAATTATATCATGATACCCCCATGGAATGCTGTTTGTGCTGAATTTTCACTTTAGTTACAGTAAATCATGGATGCTTCTAGAAAGAATATACAGTATTATACAGTATCATTCAGTTTTGAAGCTACAGGACTCTTTCCAGAAGAGGATTAGTTATCATATAATGCAGTGAAATTCATTTGCTGGTGGAGGTAGAGTATGAGTGACAAGCATACCCTGCATGTGTAAGGCTATATGCAAAAGCAGCAATACCTATCCAACAGCAGTTCAAACACTACATGGAATACAGTGAAGAGGTAAATCATTGAGCAAAATGCTCAGCTGCATTTAGTAATAGGAACTATACTTTCTACCCAATCCAACTTTACCAGTAATTTTCATGTATAATAGTTTCCATCTAGCAATGAAGGATAGCCTTAGTAAATGTAAGGGACCTCAGGAGGGCTCTACTGAAGCAGAGCCAGATCTGAGGTCAGACAGGTTGCTCAGGCCTTTATCCAGTTGGGTCTTGAAATCCTCCAAGGATGAAGCCTGTAGAACTCTGGGTGACCTGCTCCAATGCTGGACTGTGTTGGGGAAAAAAAAAAAAATCCTGATGCTTTCTTGTTTCAACTTATCTTCCTCTTTTCTTACCCCGGTGTACTTTCGAGAAAATGCTCTATCCTCTTTAGTTCTTGGGGCTGAAGAATGACGGAATGAACTTGTGCCAGCCTTGTACCCATGGAGGGCAGGGAGCAGCAGTGCAGAAGAGGACTGTAGCAATAGCTGTAGAGTGATTGATGCCTGCTAGCCCTACAACCCACAAGAAAATTTGGACTAT
The DNA here is from genome assembly GCF_000710305.1 of Buceros rhinoceros silvestris. NCBI lineage: Eukaryota > Metazoa > Chordata > Aves > Bucerotiformes > Bucerotidae > Buceros > Buceros rhinoceros. Next base: position 54,345 of record NW_010412513.1, on the reverse strand, counting down.
ATGTGAACTGGTCCTGACAATTATTCATCTCACCTGCTTGTAGTTACCTTATTAACTGATGGCTGCTTGCTGCCCGCAGGTATCAGCTGCCAGTGGTTTTCACCTCTCAAATACTGGGAGGTGAAATGGTTTCAACTGATGCTTATTTAGCTGACACAATAGAAAAATGTCCTGAGCATACTGTGCTTTTCCGTTCCTAGAGATGCACTTTTTACATCAGTTGCACCTAGAGTGAAGGCAGTGGGTTTTGCAAGTTGCTCTTCAGGAGGAGAGTCCAGGAGATGGATAGAGATGCAAGAAATCAATCCCCGCTATTGCAGTGTGGAGGGGAAAGAATAAGCCTGAACAAGAGACTATGGGAGTAACATAACATCATCTCCAAGGACAAGTCTGTCATGGAGACCAAAAATCAGCAAAAATAAGAATTAATGAGTTTAAGCTAGAGAAAGATTGTGAATTCCCATTAGAATAAGGAGTTTAATGCTAAGGAAGGTAGCACTGGGATGAAACCTTTGCTTGGGGCAGTTTTGGAGATCTGTGAGAAGAGCTGGAGAACCATCTGTGAAGTTTGACAGTCCTGTCATTGAGAGGAAGACATATGACATATTTCAAGATCTTTTAAAGCTGTGTTTTTTATGAATCTATGAATTACTATTGTTAGCTCATTATTAGGGTATCTAAATGTGTAAAATTTAATATTGTGTAATATTTAAAGCAGTGTTGATGGTTTCAGATTAAAATAATCACTAGACTTGAGAAGCTGAATTTAGAGCTTAAAAAGCAGTGAATGCTTAAAAACAAGTATACAAATTGAAGTCATTTAAATATTTATGGAAATTTGCTTTAGTGGCATTTATGCAGCGCAACTTTGGGCCTGCTTCTACAGATTCAGGATAGAAATGCTAAAGGAAAATGAGTATTTAAATGGAATGACAGAAAAATATAAGCAGCGCACTTATCTCGGAGAGAATGAATTCAAGGATTCAAAGGGTACTTTCAGAAGAATGAGGCTTTCAGTGTAACTTTGTCTTTTGGTTGCGTTACATGGGTTACGTCCTTTGATGTGAACAGACAGTCAGGCTAGTTTACAGGCCAGTGCATGTGTCTGAGCAAGCCCCCAGCCCCATCGCTCTGCACTGTGGACAGACCAATCCCATTAAGCAACATTTAATAGCTAGAATAATTCCAGTGTGTATAAACATATTTCAAAGGCATACATGAAATAGCTGACTATATTATAAAGAAAGGCGGAATTCCTTGTCTAAACCACAGAATTTTACAAAATTCCAGTCAATCACTTACCACATGGTCAGACACTCAGCTTTTATGAATTTCAGACAACAATATAGAGAAGACAGATGCTCTTCAGAGGTGCCTGAGGTAAACAAGGGGGTTTGGGCAGTTTTTACCCCGTTTGGGTCAGTATCAGCTCTGCAGAAGGCATCTTGTAATTGGTGCAGATTGTCAGAGAAGCAGACTACAACATCTTGGCTATTTAATCCAGGAAATATTTTATTTGTAAAATATGGTGTATGCCATATAAAGGGTGATCCAGCTTCCTTTAATTCTGTAATTTCTAAAACCTGTGATGAAAGTTATTACTGCTTGCTAAGAATTTAAAGTGAAAGACAGAGCATGCTCTATGAAGAGTTTTTGAGCTATCTAGAATCTTTCTTCAAGTGGCTGGAAAGGAATAACTGTTTGCCTTCTCACATATTTGATTCCAATCATGGGGGGGGTTGGGGGGGGGGGGGGTGGTTTTGCCTGGGCACGGGGT
>NW_010412513.1:30967-52485 GCF_000710305.1 Buceros rhinoceros silvestris | reverse complement strand
GGGGGGGTGGCTTGATTTGCCTGTGACTAGGCTTCCACATAGTTAATATAAGAAGTCTGATATGAACATCTGATTTTGTTACCCTGTTGATGAAACACTTTTGCTGAGACATATTCTGAAAATTCTAGGTTGCTGGCACTTAACCCAAACCTGAACTCAAACTTTTGTTCAATCTTATTCACAAACAGAAATTTTATCCCCATTCAAGATAAAGATTTTTACCATCACCTCCTCAGTCATCAATTACAGTTCTCATAAATAGCAGTATGTTGTGGATTGTCATACAAAACTACGCTTAGTTTAAATCTTACTGCACAGAAGTAATTTAATAAGAGAGTAATTATCACCGGGACAATCCAATTTTCACAGGGGAAAGAACGAGCTCTTTTCCAAGAAAACAAGGCACTTAAACTCCTTTCACTGAATATAAAAAATTAGCAGTGGATTTTCTCATGCTATCATGTTCTCCTACAGACTTGTGACATAAAATAGTATCTCTGGCATTTAATCAGCTGCATAGACTAGCAAAGCCAAAGAAGGACACATGGGTGAATTGAGGGGCGGGGGACAGAAGCTGACTGCTCTTTTTTGACAATACTCCTCTGTCAGACCCTCATCTAGTTCAAAATGTGCAGAATTCCTTAAGTTCTTTGCAGTGGTGTCCTGAAGAAAAACATTTGAGAAGCCCCCAGACCCTACAATTTCTGTAAAATCAGCATAACCTTGCCTGTAAAAAACAAAATTATGTGGTCACTTTGCACCAACATAAAACCAGGCTCTTGAAAAAAGAAAGAAAAATCAGTACAGCTTTTTGTTCTGCCTTTGTTTGGCCTTCCTTGGCCAGCGCTGACATTTGCATGGCTGCATGAAGAAAGAAAAAAAAAACCCCACAACCCAAAATTCATGCAATGAATGATGACTGATCTACACCAGTCTTACCGCTGCTGTTACCACTGGGGATGTCCAGGCCTGGCCCAGGCTGCCCAGGGCAGTGGTGGAGTCCCCATCCCTGGGGTTTAAAAGATGTGTGGAGGTGGTGCTGAGGGACAGGGTTCAGTGGGGACCTGGCAGTGCTGGGGGAACGGTTGGACTCGATGAGCTTAAAGGTCTCTTCCAACCCAAACGAGTCTGTGATTCTATAAAGGGGCAGTGCTGAGCAGGGTTTGTTCCCTAGCCTGGTCCTCCATGCAAAATTATGTCTTCCATTTTGCCCGTCTTGACAATAGCACTGCATGCACTCTGATTTGTGCAGCGAAGAGATTTTGTACATTGATGATAGGTTTAAATTTGGCATTTTCTATGAGTAGGAAATACTACAAGTTTATCTGAAGACACTAATTAAAAAACTAGATTGGGTTGGCTCGTTACCAAGAGTTGCCTAAGCATTTTTGTATATTGAATGACAAACTGTGGGAACATTTTGTAATAGGCTGCAACTCACTGAAATTACCCCAGTGTTTATGACTTCTAAGAAACTGGTCATTTATTTAGATATCTAAGCTACAGACAGAAAAATCTGCATTTATTTTTCTGTTCTTGGTAATCTTGCTCAAGTTAGCAGTTTACGTGAGTTGTCTACCAAACACAAATAAGTTCATTTCTATTTCTACACATTTACACATCCCATAAGGACACAAAAGACTCAAAATAGTCATATAAAACTAAAGAAAAAGGTGGAAGCAATTAAGTATTTATATTAAAAAAAGGCAAACGGATGATAACTTGGCTATCTTCAAGCTAAGCCTTCGTTCCAAGGTTTACAAGGTTAAGAAACCAGCTAAACCTTCTTCCCTCGTATGAGGGTTTGTTACAATTTTTGTATAACAGCGCATTTCTTCCATAATGCCTCCTAACTTTGCTCAAACATTTCATTTGCAAAGAAAAGCAAATACAGGAAGTTTTCTGCAACCTGTTAACTGGACTTGAAACACTCAATGGAGACTCTCCGCCCATGTACACAAATAACAAGCAAATTGATTAAGGTATTATTAGAAAGGGGATTGTGTTATATTTTTTTAGGCTGGTTTTTTTCATTTATCGACTTCACATCTTATTAATGAAGAGATACCTTATATAAAAGCTTGACTTAACCAGTGCAACCTGTATTCTTTAAACTCTTCATTTACTGGGGTAGCATGATAACCACTTAAGACAAGTACTTCTATATGTCACCTGGGAGAGGTGTGAGTGTAGTTTGTGGGGTTTGTCTGTCTGAGGCCTGATTCAAAGTCCACTGCAATAGATTCACTTATTTGCGTATTTGTAAAACACATGCCAACAGATGTTGCTGATGCTGATTTCATTTCTGGTGCCTTAGTTGAAATAGTCCCCCCTTTGCCTTGTTTGACTCTTTGATTTACAGCATAGTAGGAAAGCAATTGGAAGTTCACTGAAGTATTTTCTTGTTGATTTTGCACAAAATTGCTACATCTGATATTAGTTTTGCAATAAAATAAAAAACGCAGCATCCATCACCTATCACCCACATTCTATTTAATCACAATTCTATTTAGTCACAGTATTTTTCCAGTCTGATAATTGGTGCTCACATTACTGTCATAACATCCTCCACAAAGTAGAAGTCTTTCCCCTTATAGCAAACAGAAATGGGATCCAGTAAAGGTAAAAACTTGTTTTATGCTTACTTTGTAAGTCATAACCATAAAAGTGTAGTCATAAAATGTGACTTTTAAAATATATATTACTCCAATTTACAAAATATGAAGAAGGAGGAAATTGGAAAGTAATTGAATATTGTTTATGCTGGAAAGAGCATGATTAATCATTTTATGTTTAGCTGCATTTCTTTTCCACCCAATGAAGACAGATTATGTCCATGTTGTACTATGTGCCTCCATGGCATTTGGTTTTGGTGAATTTTCATAGTCATAATCCTGACATAATCCTAAATCAGCAATGATTACTGGGAGCTGGGTGTCAGCAGACCGGCTACTGTAAACAAGTGTAATTCCAATGTCAGAGAGCTGGATTTCATCCATCATCCATAATTTATGAAATCGTATTGTAAGTATAAGATAATTATCTTAAACATTGGACAAGACATACCATTTAGCGTTGTCATTTTTGCATTTTATTTTTGGTTTTGCTTCTGCTAGTTACCTGAATTAGTGCCACCGATTATTATTTGCACTGGTTTTGCAGGAGAATTGATATAATGTTAACACAGTGATGACAGTCTGAGAAGCCTATGTTTTCCATTAACGTCTGCCCATGGTAATATGACACTATCTAGAAAGCAACCCTGATTGACTTAGTTTCTTACCATGGAGCTGTTGTGTTTCAGAGCAACCACTTCATGAGTAACTACTGCCTTTCATCCCTGCTGAGTTAACACAGCCACGCAATAGTGATTCCTCGGGTTGTTTTGGCCCAAGGTTTTTTAGTGATTTCCCATTTCATCAATAGTGCATTGCTAAATTTCATTATTAAAATAACATCTCTTCTAGATAGTTTACTTGGCTGCCATGAAACATGGAAAACTACAATCTAAACTGCCTGAACTGAAATAGAGTCCAGACTACAGGTCGAGTAAGTGTTTAGGCAAAAAACAGCTGTAGGAAGGAAGTTACTAAACAGGAATGCTTTTGTTTAGATTAAATTGCTTTGAACATGAAAGACGGCAAGTTTCTGCAGTGGAAATCAGGTTAAATTCAGAAGACCTTATCTGTGAATAGCACATGAGTTTGAAAGATCTTGTGACAAGTTAGAGGAAAGGAGAAGCTTCAGCTCACTTCTAGCCCTGAAATCTTCCAGTTCCTGGAACTTACCAGCTTTGGATTTTGTGTTCTCTGTCGTTTTCCAACACATTTTCCTCTTTTTCCCAGACAGTGAAGCACTACGCCTGCAAGCACTACGATGCACAGAAGGAGCCATATTTTTTGTCTGGAGATATAAAAAGCATGTGCTTTGTTAAGAGAATATCTTACTCAGAGGTTGCCTTTCTGATGTAATTGTATTTATTACATTTCTCTTATGGGTAGTGAAAATCACGATTGCTAGATTATATAGCAATCAAGTGCCTCTGAAGACTTCAGTTTTGCAAACATAGCTTATTTGTGGGTTTATCAGGAATTAAAAAGTGCACATAAACCAGTGCTATTGAATACTTTATATTTGGAACTATTCAGTCAGCTGCCTAAAGCTCTGGTAAGAAAAATCAGAAGAAAACCTACCTTCCCAAAAACTTGCGTGAATGTGTGAATAATCTGTGCATAAGCATGTCTCCCCACCTGTGCATGTGAACACCAGCATATGCTTTTTCTATTTGTTCCTTTTTCAGTCTGTTCTAAACATTAGTTCAAAATATGATTTACAATAGTGATATTACTGTGATTTTTGCTGGCATCTAGGCCTTGTGTCTCATGTCAAAAATAATGGAGTGCTTTAGCTTTTTTATTGTGTTTTAATGTTCTCTGCCTCCAATCTCTCCAATATAATGAAAAATTGGACTCTAATATGGTATTGAAAAGTGAAATTTAGACAAAGATAAAATTCTTAAGCATTTTTCAAAGTTTGTGAACTGTAGATTGCAATGATCTAGTTGCTGGTAAAAAAATCAACAGATTAATTCCAAAATGGGATATTATGCATTTTTCTTTGTTTTCAGTTCAGATTAAAAACTTCACGGAATAAAATCAGTGATTTAATGACTTTCTATTTTTCAAAAAGGGTATTTTGTAGCAAGGAAAGACAAGAATGAGTAATTTAATGCCGTCTGAAATACATAGCATTAATACAAGATTTTAAGTCCATCCAGCTGGCTGCAGATCCAGAATACCTGACAAAACTCAGCCAATTCTTTCCATAAAGTGTCCCTTTCTTTTGTGTGTAATCAAGCTCACCTTCTCCAGTTCTGCAGTAGGCTTGCCTCTAAAAACCAAGGTCTCCTTTTCGAAGAAATTATGAGCATGTTGTCACAAGAGTGTCAGGGAGGAGCAAGGCTGGTAATTCCCTGATTGCCCTAGCAGGGGGCTACTTGAAGAGAGACATCCTTTCCTCTCCGTAACCACAGGGGACCCCCGCTGGCACTAATGGGAGTCTGCTCTGGTCTGGAAACCAGCAGATTCTTTGAAAGGGAACACGTACAGGGGAGGTGGGAGTAATTCAATCCCCCTGAGGGTATTAAGAGAGACGACCAACTTAGTTGTACTTCTGTACAAAACGTTTGCTGTGAAAACTAAAGCAGGTTTTACTTTTAACAGAATATGCTTCTTTTCAGAAAGGTACCCTTTGCTTCAGCTCTACCCAGCTGAAAGCGGTGTATGTGAAACAGCAGCTACGGGAGAAGGGGGAAAACACACTTAACAAAACGCAGGGTTTGAGAGCAAGGAAGTGAAGGGTATCTGCTTCAACTGTTTTGCCATGCCCTAATAAGACAAAATGGATGTATTAAATCCAGACTTAACTAGTGTTGTACTCCTTCACTGGTTTCTTTTGCTTGGGTACGTTAAAATCACTGTAACACGCTAATAATATGTGCATAAAACTGTTGCAATCTTTAAAAAAAAAGAAAAAAGGAGGGAAGGTACTTTTTAGAAATGCCTTAATTCATGCTGCCTTTGTACAATGTGTTTTGTTTATCCACCAAGCATTCAAAATAAAAAATATAGCATTATACTCAAAGAACATATTCAGAAATTGCCAGGTGTTCTTGCAGGGCGCTATAGGGACATCATATTAATAAACAACCTCAGTTTGTACAAGCGCAAAGCAGCTTGGTAGTAAAAAGATAAAAAGTAAAAAAACTTGAAGACATAGGAGTACGTAGAGGAAAAAAAAGTGTTATTCTTGTCAATAACAATATAAACTCCAAAATGACAGAAATGCCTGAAAAAAATGGCTGACTCTCATTTACAGCCATGTTCCCAAGAATGTTTTCATTTTATTAGCATTGTTTGCTGACAATAGCAACATGGCTTGTGAACTGTTTTCCTTGTAAAAAAAGGTTGGATTTCTTTTAATATGACCTTAACTCTGGGGTTTCAATACTTAATTTAGGAGTAACTAAAGCATCCCTCACTCTGAGAGAAGTTACAAAGTTTTCCCTTCTGAACATGAATATATTCAAATTCAGTTAGCTCCTTTATCACACCAGTGAGGATACAAATTAAAAGAAATACTGCTTTTTCCAGTTCATGACCTAAAGTATTTCTTCTTTGTGTGGAGACATGTTAAAAAACAAAATCTCCAGACAAATAACATCTCAAGTTTGACCTACTGTATATGCTTGTGATACATTCCTGATTTGCCCCATGCAAATACCTAAAGGCAGAATGCCCACATTTAGACTTCATAATGGTAAACGAGGGATTTTTGCATAAGTCCATAAATGTAATTTATTTTTTTGCATTCAAATTTGGAATGTAAGTAGCTATCAGCAGAGAAACATGTGAAAGACTGGATGCACAGAAAATACTGTGTTTTCAAAACAAAACAAGTTAATTGCTATTATCTTGCTGGCTTTAGATCATATCACACATCAGTAATAAAAGATCAGAAAAAACACACAAGGGAGATACAAAAAAGACAAATAGGCTATAAAGCTCCTTGAAATTTATTAGACAGTATCAAGGGTAAATCTGTCTAAACATGAATTAATCTTATAGTAATATTTATTTACTGTGTTGTATTGAATTTCCAACTCAAGATTACCCTTTCTTATTTCTACGTGTTAAATTTTTGGTATAATGCTTAGCCTTTCATGTATACCACTTAATATATACAACACTGGCCAAAAAGAGGGTGATTATTGTGTTATTTATTTAGTAAATTGTAAAAGTAGAAACAATAGTTAAAATATTAAAACTTCTCATGACAAGGTTGGTGTCAACAGCAGTCAGAAACACAAACCATTGCCGGGACTTCTGAGCAGAATAGCTAAATACTGTGCCGATGATATTATTGTTTTCTGAAAACGATGTTTGCCTGCAAAGCCAGCTTGTTGTGTCAAGCCTGAATATCACTCTGAGCAATATTTTGCCATCTCTTCATTTCAGCAGATTCTTCTCCAGAATCCTCAATCTGCTACCTGCAGAGCAAGTTTATACTTTTTTGGCAGGATAAGTCAAACAATTTGCTTGGGGAGAATTTCCACTTTTTTTTTTCCTTCATGTAAAATGTCTGTTATCTCCCTTTGGTCTTAAAAAAACCCCACAAATCAAAGAAACTAAAAAACCCCACCTAGGCACCACCCCTCATTTTGTTGTGGTGTGGCAATTAACTTTTCGGTTTTAAGTCAAGTGTAAATTTTAGGTTGATTAGCTTTTCCAGTGGTATATTTCCAAGCAAAACTAATAGAAATAAATACACGGTTAGGGGACTGTGTAGGAGGCTGTGTAGGTAGCAGTATTAGCTCCCTCTGGCTACAATCTCCTCCACCATGGCAAAAGTAGTCCCGTGCTATGCAGCAGGTCATGTCTCCTTTGTTAGCAGACCCTTATTTGCTCCATTGGGCTTTCTACACCCATGCAAATTAGATGAAATAACTGCTCTGACATTTGCAAACTTCAGACATCTATTTAACATCAGTTAAAATGAAGAAGCATGGAGGTTCAATTAATCATTTGGGACATTGTGTTTTCAGTTTGAAAGAAAGTGAAACTTAACCCATTTCACTGATTGCTGCATTGTTTTGAGGTAACATTCTTCTAAACTCAGTTCAGGTTCATGAGGAGGTCCTGCAAATTCATCATTTTTTTCAGCAATCTAATCCAAAATATGTTGTAAGAAAAAATGAAATACACAGTCTTCCTGGGTTTGGCCTTTGCTATGAACATTGTTCATAACTCTGCTATGAACTGACAAATTTGTATTTCTGCCTTTCTAAGATCTAATTAACTAACCTCTGTCACCTCCGTCTTCACATAAAGACCACGTAGACCATGTTTTTTATGACTATTTTATCTGTATAGTTCCTTTAGTTTTAGCAGGAATCATTTAATTCATGTTTTGCAATGTATTTGAAGCAGTCTATAAAAAACCTACTAATAGAATCCTAATTAGAGAAGTCAGAAAACCAGTTTCACAACTATCAAAAAAGCCTGACTTGGGCATTTGTATTACCTGCTTCTTGGACACAATGAATTATAACATCTGTGTTTCTGTACCTTGAGAAGGATTTATAAAAATATTATTTTAAGTGAGTTAATGGAACTTCCTATTTTTAAACTTCCTATTGTGAAAATCCATACAGGAACAAGTGGGGGGTTTCATGTTTCTGAATTTTGAGGCAGGCTAGTTGGCTAACTTCTGTGTTATCTCGCTATGTAATGGGGAAAGAGAGGGAGGAACGCCTCTTTATTTAGCATTATTTAGTCCAGCTAACTGAAGATCTTGCTCTGAGTTTTGAGGATCCTTTTTTGAGGATCTTCTCTGTCTCCATTTGCTTCAAACAGGGTATAGAGAAATAAGCTGCGTAAACTAGGTGTTTAAGGCTTTGATGTGAATACCCCTCATCCTTCTCTCTTTTGTTAGAGAATCGATAATGCTGTGTTTACTATAATATTAACGTATTACTATAATATTAATGTACCACCCACGAGGCCATTTGGGTAAGAAACTTCTGGGAAGGCCACCGCAACCAAGCCCCATATCGCATCACATGTGTGATTGGAAACAAGCCTCAAAGTTGCATGGATTCTCCTTGTCAGCATGGAAAATCCAGGGTGATGAGTGATTGCTGGTGCAGGTTAATACAACCTCATAGCATGCAAAGAAAGAGGAGGCAAATGACGTCTAAGGGATAAATAGGATTGATCTACGGGATAAGGGCAATTAAAGATGAGCTGCAACATTGACCAAAACGTGCAAGATGGATGGCAAGGAGTTGCCAGACCTGCTAGTTCGGTGGAATAATTGACAGCACACAGTTTTTCCAGTTTTTCACAGGTGCTGCTGGTTAAGGCTGGCCAAAATGATCCTATTTGCAGCTGCCTGATGCACTCCGAAGAAGAATTTATGCTGCATTACGATGCGGGGTGTAAACACAAATGGGAACATGGAGACTTGACAGTGTGACAGAGGTTATGACACCAATTAAAAACTTTCACTTGTCTTTTGGAGGCTCTTCCACATGGCACGGACACCAGCCACCACATCTCCTTGTTATTCCCATGGAAAGGGGCATGGGATGTAAAGGACAGCAAATGAGGTGAATAAATGGTGCAAGTAGCCAGGGGGGTGGAGGGAGCTCCACCTCTTTTGGACAGGCTGGATTGATGGGCCAAGGCCAATTGTATGCGATTCAATGAGGACAAGTGCCAGGTCCTGGTCTTGGGTCACATCAACTTCCTGCAACACTCCAGGCTGGGGAAGAATGGCTAGAAACTGCCCAGGCAAAAAGACCTGGGGGTGTTGGATGCTGGCGGCTGAAGATGAGCAGGCAGTGTCCCCAGGTGGCCAAGAAGGCCAACAGCATCCTGGCTTGTATCAGCAATAGTGTGGCCAACAGGATCAGGGCAGGGATTGTCCTCCTGTACTGGGGACACTGGTGAGGCTGTTCCTAGAATACTGGGTTCTGTTTTGATCCCCTTACTCCAAGAAAGACATTGAGGGGCTGGAGCATGTCCAGAGAAGGGCAACAAAGCTGGTGAAGGATCTGGAGTACAAATTCACTGAGGAGCGGCTGAGGGACCTAGGGGTGTTTAGCCTGGAGAAAATAGGCTCGGGGGAGACCTTCTCGCTCTCAACAACTCCCTGACAGGAGGTTGGAGCAAGTTGGGGGTCAATCTTTTCTCCCAAGGAAGAAGTGACAGGACAAGAGGAAACAGTCTCAAGTTGCACCAGGGAAGGTTTAGGTTGGCCATTAGGAAAAATCTTTTTACAGAGAAGGTTGTGAAGCATTGGAACAGGCTGTCCAGGGAAGCGGTGGAGTCCCCATTCCTGGAGGGATTTAAAAGACATGTGGATGTGGTGCTAAGAGACATGGTTTAGTGGTGACCTGGCAGTGCGGGGGGAATGGTTGGACTCGATGATCTTAAAGGTCTTTTTCAACCAAAATGATTCTGTGATTCTATATCAAGAATTATCAAGACAGAAATCTCTGCCAGGAGTTGACAAAATGTAGTTACTCTGAGTTCGGCAAGGAAAAGTAGTGGTTATCCTCAACTGGAAAATGGCTTCTTTGAAGTTCTTTCTCTCCCATTTCTATAATACATTAACCTTAATTTTTTGTATTTGTACAATGAAGTTAATTGATTTGGTGTGAATATTTGGAGGAGTGTTTAGAATCAGTAGCTCTTTAAAAAGTATGTGTATAAAAGAAATGGTAATGATGCATTTGTTCCAAACAACTGTTTTTATAAAAACTTAATGGTTATAATGGATGTATATCAAATATTAATACAAAATGTTTTCCCAGTGGTGAATTGATTACACATAACAGTATTTTTCACCAAAAAAAATTATCTTTCTGCTGCTTATTCAATTTAATTTCATGCCAAATTACAAAATAGAACTTTCTTAATTTAAGCTTATTCTTTCCAAGTAATTAATTTCAGACTTAGCAATTTTATGTTCTGTTCCTTAGGAAATAACAGAAGATCGAGATCGATCACGACTGGATTCAATGGTGCTGTTAATTATGAAACTGGACCAGCTTGACCAGGATATTGAAAATGCTCTTAGTGCAGGCTCTTCCCCATCTAGCACCCCGACATACAAACGGAGGCATATACCTGTAAGCCAGTTTGCTTAATCTTCTCGCTATTCTAAGTAGAATCTGTTGGGGTTTTGTTTTGTTGGGGTTTTTTTTCTTGTATTTCTTATTTGAAAGTATGTATGTTCTGAAGACAGTAATATTGGCATGCCTTATTTCCTTTTGGCATCATTTAATAAATGAGAGGTTCAGAGCTCCCGGCTGAAAGAAAGGGAGATTAACAAGATTCAGAAAATGTCTGTGTGTCTAACTATCACTTACAACAAATGCAGAGTCAGCACTGAGTCAAGATCACATCAGTCTCAGAGCATATGTGTATGTGTCATTTGACATTAAATAGAACTGAAAGTAAGTCTGAGCTACAGGTCTTGTTTTTCTGCTAGTGGGAGGGTCGATGAAATTTTTGGCAGACACATTTACAAAATTCTCTGTCATTCCAAATAAGATTCTGGGCAGAACTGTGCACTATAATTATTTAAATTTCTTTAATTATTTTATTTATTTAAATGAAAGACTTTCTCATTGAGAGTAGTCTGAAAGGAGACTGGACATCTTGCAAACATGATTGAGGCGTTCTTTTTTTCTGAAAAATGTTTACACATGTAACTCTGAAGAACATGAAATGGCTAAGCCAAGGTGTTCTCGTGCAGACTTCCTGTTAATTTCACCCACATGTGCTGCAGCTATTTTTCAATTTAAGAAATACTGACCCAAGATCTCTAGGCTAACATTCAAGTCATTTCTTTTGTTACCGGTATTTGCGTTTAAATAATAAGGGACTTTTCCTATTAAAGCCAGACTTCATTATGCTATATAATTGAGTGGTCTGTAGATGAGAAAAGTTGTGTTTAAGTTTCAGCTTAATTTGGTTAGCTGGAGATTCTACAAGATGTAATTTTTAAAGTACATAACATAATTACGCTTTCAATAGTTAAACATTTCCCCCCTTCCCCGGGATATCAATGTTCTCACAGTATCTCCCTGAGCACTGATGGCACAGGAAAGCTGAAATTCGATGTTGACATGTGTTCTCCATATCTCACCAATCCATGCCAACATTTTAGCTAATAAAGGGAGTTGAGTAAGCCTGCATGATAATCAGAAGTGGTACCTGTTTCCATGCTGCAAAGCAGCCCTCCAGAAAGGCGGATTGCATCAAACATATTATATATGCTATTTATACACACTGATTTTCTAGGAATTTTTCGAGCCTTTGAGTATTATGTACCAGAGGATCTAAAGACTTCGTTTTCAGGACATCTATATATTGTGTTCAGTTTCATATCGATTTTATGGTAATGAAGCATTTGAATGTGATGGGGAAAAATGGGCAATGGGGCAGGGAGTATGGTTTTGCACTGTGGCAACATAGCTCTGCTAAGAGCTGTTGTGCCCAAGCTGACATCTTCAGTGGCCTTTCCATGGCTCTGCTGCATTTCCCAATGCTATACATTGCTTCGTGTCCTGGTTTGAGCTAAAATAGGAATTGCAGGCAGGAAGTATCTAGCTCAAATGAATGGTCCTACCTGGAGTGCAGCTTTGTCCCTAACTTCTAAAACAGCACTTGTGTACTTTATGTAGAGGCACCTGTCTGACTGACAGCTTCAGTTTTGCAGACCTGCAACTTAACCGGAATTAATGAGTCAAAGCATCGCTACTTCTTCCCAGTTCAGGAGCAGAACCCCTGAGATGTCCCATATTTCATCTATTCTAGGAACTTGATATTGGTAAACTGAGGCTTTGTCTGCACAGAGCTGTCTGAGGTTAATAGTTCAGGGGTTTTTTCTGTGTACTGTGTAGCTACGTTCACGTAGGCTGCAACTCAGCTAATAATCCTGACAGTATATGGCTGGTTCTTCACAGAGTCAGCTCTTTGCCAGACATGTGTCACAATTTATCTGCAAGCAGTACAATCCCCTGCCCTTGCTCTACACAGTAAATCAAGCATGTGTTATATTTTTACTTCCTCAACAATAAAACATACTATACTTCTTCTTTTTATTCTCAGAAAGAAAGGGAATGTAATTAGTGTCATTAAAAGTAAGGATATTTTAACCAAAAATAGCATTTGGCTGATAAGTGTCTGCTGATTCCAAAAAACTGGGGAGCTGTACCTCTGAATTGTATAAACTGCTGGATGGTGATGTCATTTCAGCCGTGTAATGGTTTACAGATGTTCACTGAGCTTGTAACACTGCCGGAGACAGAAGGTGGGAGCACACAGGAAATACTGAACATCAGAGAAAAATGTGAGACTTCTGCAGCCCCAGACTGATTTTTCTTACCTTGCATTTTAACATTTAGGGGAATTGGAGCTTTGATGTTAGTGATGATTTATAATTTCAGCAGCTAATGCAAACCATCACATTGAAAAGGACAGCCAGTGAATGTGTAGGTAATAGAAAAGAATAAGAGGAATTACTCTTACACGGAGAATTAAGCATAAATCTTTGAGTGTCTAAATATTTCCATTAGTTAGAAGAACTAGATTTTTGTTTCACATTTACTAAAGAGACTTGCAACATTTTTTCACAGGATGTTGAATCTGGTTCTGAAAGTGGAGTGGATGTTGCTTCAGTAAGCCACTCTCAAACAAACTTGTCTCCTAACATCCATGCTCCTGACCTAGCCTTTTCCTGTTCAGTAGCCAGCTCTGGAGCTAAACCAAAGGCTGGGGTGAGTACAAAGATTATATTTTCTTACCTTCACACATGATACCAGGGTGGAAGTGAAATAAAGATATTTTATACTATTTGTTACACGGACTGTACAACAGTATGTGTGTGTCACTGACAAAAAAAAAAGCATTAATAATGCAGGTTGTACCTTGTTGTTGAATGGTAAGCAATCCTAAAACTTTCAAATTTAGAGATACATTATTATCAGCTGATTATTAGAATGAGCTGAGTTTTTTCTGTGAGAAAATAAAATTGAAGGAGTTACTCCATTTTCTTTAGGAAAATTAGGTTTCCTGAAGTGGCATCACTTAGAACATTTCCTAAATCTCATCAATGCAGGATGACTTATGATGCCCAAACCCAGTCACACTAGTCCTCTTGAGAGGTTGAACTGCTGTGTACTTCAAGCAGAAGTATTACCCTACTGAAGGGAGAATGTCATTCTAAGGACAAATTTGCCTAGTGGTTTCACATGCTGAAAATCAGAGGGCAGTGTCTGAGCAGGTAGACCCTTTCCTGCAGGTGCCAGTGCAGGTGGTGAGGAAGGGCAGGTCCGAGAGCTCAGATATTGCAAGGAGCCTCCTTCCATATCCATTTATAGATACATACAGCTATCAGGAGCGTGGTGCTTTCTTTTGTTGTCCATCTACTGAAGAATCCTTTTTCATAATGCTTCAGCCTTCAGCATGTGCAGAAAAGCTTGGATGTCCTAGAAACTTCCGACATTCTTTCTGTTCCCTCTTGTTGTTTCCAATTCCTCAAGGAACACAGAAATCTTGACTCTTCTAAAATTTGCCTAGGTTGAAAAGTCGTAGCATAACTCCCGCTCCATCTGCACACAAGTTCAACAGCTGCTGGTAACCAGAGCAGCAGAAAATCTGGGATGAAGTAATAAAATATAAAGTGATATTAGCATAAAAATAGCTTATAAAAAGTAAAATAGAGGCCAACTGTCACTGCAATAATAGCAAGTCAACTAATGTGTCAATTGAGGCAGAAACAAAAGTTCTAATAAACATTTACATTTAGGATTGTTCACTTGTACAAAAATAAATTCACTTGTAATTTATCATCAGTGCATAACTGTAGCAAAGAGAGAGGTCTGCACTCTGTCATTGAGTACAATGCACCACAAATTCTTAAATAAGTACATATGTTATGCTAGAAGGTGATTTCCCATTTTGCCAGATCCTGAGAAGAGCACAGACACTCTAAGGTATTAAACATCCCTTTTAAATTTGGGTTTCTCTACTAATATATGGGGAACTCTTAACACTCGGCTTTCTAGAAGTGTGGGTCACTTCCTTTGGAGTTATGATCTTATGTGTTAATTTACCTTCAATAAGTATTTCCTTGACTTTTGCTGTGATGGATATATCATGCTGAATGTATCTTGCTCTATTATATAATTTTTCATGTACATGATTTTGGAGAGATATTTTCTTTTTTTTTACTTTGCAGAGTAACTGAATATTCAAAAAAATCTCTACTGAGATGTGTGAGGGGTGCAATACAGAGTCCCCTTTTTTAAAACATTTTATAAGTGAAGCTAAATTTTCTCCAAATTCAACTCTCTTTCCTAAAGTTTTGCAGGCTGCAACTCTCAACACTTTATAGTGGAATTTGGGGATAGGGTCTCTTTAGTAAGTACATTCAAAGACCATATTTTCATTTTTATCATAGTAGGTTTGATAAGTACAAAAATGTGGATCACTTTGCTTCTGTGTACATCTCCTCCAAATTGGGAAAAACAAGATCCTCTCAGATAATTTTTTTATTTCTTTTGGCTTTGGGCTTTCGGATTATTTTGACTGTCTACCCTTCTGATCCGCACACTGAGTGCTAAGCTGTGCTGTGGCTTCAACTGTACAAAACTTCAACTACTTCCCTGACTGCAGTCAAACTTTATTGGAAAACAAAAGTTCTCTTGGAACACACTAGGAGAAAATAACCCTTCATTCTTACCCTTGTGTATGCCTACCCCTATCTGGTCTGCATGGCTAGATGGTGCCTGACTGCAAATCCATGCTAGTAGAAAAGATGTTCCCATGTGTTTCTTGTCATGTTTAGCACTCGCTTCTACTCAGGATGAATTTTTTTGGAAATGGTATATTGAATGGCATGTCCTTAAAACACTGGCCAGAACAGACATTAGGGATGGTTTGGTACAGATTATTTCCATGTAGAGATCTCCCATGAAATTCCTGTGTTCTACCTGTAAGGGAGACTGTTCTCATAGTGGAGGGTTTTGTTGTTGTTTCAGTTTTTGGGGTTTTCTTTTGTCGGACTTGTTGGTGGAAGGAGAATTTTGTTCTGCACTGGAAACCCAGCAAGCTGCCTTTGATGGCAATGGGCTGTTTCAAAGATTTTACTTCTTTTTGGTGTTTGCAACTGCAGATCTTCAAGGACTCCAGATGCTTTGTCTCCAAGGACATATTATTTTTTTGTGTTTATTGATAATATGCAACTGCAATTAATTATGTTATGGAATGATATGTGGTATTTTTAAACAAACTATAGCAAACTGTTGACTGTACTGAAACCAGACTGTACCATTAAAACACGACATCTTGTGCAGAACAGGGAGAGTGGAATAACGAGGCAAGGAGATACCGGTTTAATTCCAGTTCCCCCTATCATGCAAAAGATATTAACTACACAAGATCTTATCTTACAGATAAGAAATTCATGTATAGACAAACTATGTCCATTCATGTTAATTCAGCTTTATATGGATTTAAAACAGAAAATTTCTAACAATATCACAATGTGCTGGAATATCCATAAACAAAATTTGGTTTGATAATCCTAGTGGAAATTATTCACCCATTGGTTTAACAAAAAGCAGGACATTTTAAATCTTCATGGGCAGATTTTATGAAATGTTAGACAAGACTTCCAGTAGCAGAGGTATTCAGAATTGTATTTAAAATTCAGTATAAATTATAAATTTATTTGCCAATTAATAGTAGGTATTCATTTAAATAAGATTGGGGGGTGTATTTGCATGCACAAGTTATTTAACATTCATATCAAAATTCTCACTTACAGTCAGATCCATTCTCGTCAGTGTGAATGCCCGTGTACAGTACAGGTGTATAAGCATACACACACACAGAGTGCTCCTTACGGAATACAGGCATGACAAGGAAGAAGAGGATTCTCCTCAGAGCATTAGAGAAGGGTGTTTCTATGGAAAGGTTTTGCCATGATTCTGCAGGGTGGCACACAAAAGCCTTTGATATGTGGATGTACATGGTACTTGGGGCTTAGGAGAAATCTACAGCTGAATAACCTTCCTCCTAGATTTAGGATGCCTCCATTATATTTCATGGTCAGTGTAAAATAGCACAATGTGATCAACTGAGCGTTTGTTCAGCAGTATAACAATTAACTCAAAATGTAGATGTTTGGCAAGGATTCAGATGATTGAACAGGTACATTTCCCTTAGGATGATAAGAAATTATTTTGGCATCTTTATATTACTTATATTTACAGAGCAAAGAATGTTCATGCTTCTATAATTAGTACATCTCTATTTTCTGGGGTTTTATTCACCAGTCTCCAAAATAGACAATGATTTTTGAATAGTAACACTCAACACTTGGCAAGCGTTAATCACATGAGTGTTGAAATCAGCTTAAAAAAATACGAAATCAATAGGCTTTTGCCCCAGTAGTAATGAGAAACACTGGAAAATGAGAGTTCTGGATTTGGAGAGCAAGGAATGTAAATATCCTACATATCGTTACCTTCTACAAATTAATGCCACACATCTGGACACATAGCATTGTTCAATAACAAAGACCAGGAACAATTTATTTTTAAACCTGGCTTGATTAATATAAAAACAATATGTGCTACAGAATTTGAAATGTATTTTAATAACAAAAGTTACAATAGCCTTTTCCAGCATGCAGTTAAAAGGTAACTAGTTAAGTAAAGCTTGAATCAATTACTGTCTTTTTTATTTCCTAAACTGGCTAAAGGGTAATAGCAACTAAGCCCTAAAAGTTCTGGCCAAATTTTTGTCCTTGACTATCTGCTCTGCAAAGCCTATCTATTTTCTGTTCAGGTGAAAAAAAAACCAGCCATGATTCTTTTCTACTGCTTTTCTTGGCAGTCCCATGCCTCTTGATTCAACAGTGTCCAGTGCAGCCTTAATCATGCTGTGCAATGGTAACCAGAAATCTATTATCACCAGAATAGCTGGTATCTAGGAGATGATTGGTTTTGAGATGAGCTGTAATGATTAATTTTAAATGCATTCATTTCTCAAAGTGATTTTAGGCACCAGTTATGCCTGCAAGTGCAAAACAACCTTGTCTGGCTGCACACTAGAATGGGATTCAGGTGCAGCTAATGATTTCAGTGAAGCCTTGGATGAGCTCAGGCGTTCACTCTCACAAATCTTGTTACTAGATTGGGACAAAATGTTGTATTATTTAGGTGACAGTTTTGCAAACTGTTCATTTGTATGTATTAAAATAATATAGCCTTTCGCATATGCTTTTGATTATAGGATATTTTAAAATTTCAGCTATTTAGAGAAAGATAGATTAATTTATGAATAAAAATTTATAGGTTTGTAGATTAAGAAATAAAGTTTCTTGCAACTTTACTACAATGGTTTTGGACTTACAAATTAATATAAAATTTATGACAAGTACAAAGAAACCTTTACTTCAGACTCGAATATTCATAAAGATGAATTACCACGGCAGGAACTGTTTGAAACTCCATTATGTTTTATAGTAAATTCAGTGAACTATGAGGTGTGCAAACACACTCAGAGTAAGTCAATGGATTTGTGCAGACAAATTTTTCACAGTTGGTCATGCCACTTCAAAGATGATAGCAGTCACTGAATTGTACCTCTATTTTATATTATTTATTTATTAAGTTCTCACATCAGTTTTCTAGATTTTGCTGATCTTGTTCCTTGAATTCATATTTTACCCATTCAGGCAAAACTGGAAGTTATTCAGCTGAACATTAGGGAGAAAGGCTCTTGTTACGCAACCAAATTTACCAATAGAAGATGAAAAAAGACTTCTCAGCATCTGACTATGTTGACTAAGTTAGTATTTTGCCTTTCATATCTATGTTTAGTAGATTTAGAAGACAAGGTAATGCAACAAATGATGAAAGTAAATTTTAACACAGTCAAGTTTTCATTTGAATTCCAGCAGCCTGAAAAAAAGCTTTTTCAACACGTAAATTACCATGAATCAACATTTGCCAATCATGTAGTAGATAACAGCAAGACTATGCTGTGTTTCTTACACAATCCTCTCAAAACTTTTCTTGACTCTGGCTTGTTCCCCAAAAGAATCTGTATTCTAAGCTCTATTGTAAGCTAATTCTAGAATTTGAACCAAAACCACTGAATGCAATCACAACATCTTTGACAATTCCGCTGCGGTCAGGGACAGTCTCTCTCTCTGTCCCTCAATACCGATTCCTGTGTGACCAAAGTGTGTGGAATTCACAGTGCAATAAAAGGTTTGCCATTTTATATAGCTGCAGTATGACTCAGAAAATACTTGTCTTAGGCTGCCCACTTTTGTTTCCAAGTTTGATCCCAACACAATATTTGGAATCTAAATAAAAAAACAGCTTCCAAAGCGCTGAGTGTGAAGACTTCTGAGTCTTTTCAAGGTGACAAGCTGTATCCTCACATTTCTGTCTCTTCCTGCAACTCATTTATAGCAGCTGTGCTTACATACAGGTTTTTCTCATGATTTTCTCCTTTCTGAAGAGTTGCTGACACTATTTTCAACACTGTATCAGTCTGGTTATGTATGATAACCATTTTTTATAAACAGAAGCAAAGGTTTATGATTTCTTCTGCAATAATATTGCTGATTGTAGCATTTCTAATGTTGAGAACATTTTTTTCACTGTATGCTGCCATCTGCTGCCTTGTTCTTGTAAATGAAGGTCACTGAGCAGAGGATGTCAGGCTCTTACCCCATGTCAGGCAGTCATGCCAATCAGAATATTTCACATTCGAACATACAGTCTTTTCACCTTAATAAAAGAAAAAAAAAAGGCGGGGGGGGGAGGGAAAAACTTTTTATCTTGTACAGATGTACTCTAAATATTTACAGGATATGACAGACTAAAGGTTGACATTTTTCTGTGGAAATGAAGTTCTAACGGAAATTACAGTGGATGGGAATAATTTTAGAAATGATAGAAAACTTCCACATAATTCTAAAAATAATTGATTTTACAATAACAGACGGAAAAAATCAGCACTTAGTGGATTTATAAGATGTTTGTAATATTTTTAGATTAATCCCTTGAACTATATGTTTCATATTAGAAATTACTCATTTTATATCCACACACGGAATAATCTATTTGTACTTTATGTGCTGGTATTCACAAAAATCATATCCTGTTTTCAGCCAGCTAACATAATTATTGACAGAGCATAACATCACAACTGCATGTGTACCAACACGGGAGGTATGTGGGTTCAAGAGCATTAAGTCTGTTATACTCGAGTGTTATGGTTCCTCTTGGCATGCTTCTTACTACTTCGAGAGGACCCAACTGGAAGGAAAAAATACTAAGCATTGCACAGCCTCCCTGGAAGGTAGTCTATTTGTTTTGCAATATCCAGAGTGTTTATCATTTTTCTCATTTTATTCGAGCCTCTCTTGTTTGAGAATAGGAAACTACTTCTTCTCTGTAAGAAAAAATTCACAATAATCTAATAATCATACCTGAAGTTATTCAAGTAGTGCAGTAGAAAAGTGCAAGCAAGGGTGTATTTATATTTAAAGGTATCATGCTTAAATGTGTTACAGTCTAATCTGTTACGGTTATGTCTGCCTATAACCTAACAGGCTAAGAGGTCAAAATTCTTCAAGATCAGCTCAGACCTGTGAACACATCTTGCATCTTTTCTGCATGAGCAAAAAAAAGCTGAGGCAATTACCATTTCTGGTCACTTACAGGAATGTTACTGTGGTAGGTAGGGAATCTAAAAACTGCAGTCTGGGCTCTCTGACATCCTGTTTGCATTTGGGCCTGGGCAAGATGATTCCCAAACCCCTCAGAAAGGAGGGGCAATCCATGCTTTGCACTTCTATTTCTTCAGGTCAGACTTGCTAACACTTGGAATGAGATCCGCTGTCTTCTTGCACATCAGCATTGCATTTATGAGTACTGCCATATCTATGTTTGAGGAATGGAAACTGAAATCTGTGATCAGAGGAATTTTGTTGTCTTGCTCTCAGGACAAATATAATTCTATGTAGCTTAAATTTAAATACTCAAGGCTTATAGCAGGAAATCATCTATGTTGTTAAATATCACAAGCAGATGCAGAGAAAGAGAGCCTTCCAGGTTCTCAAGAAAAAAAATCATATGAACGTCAAATCATACGAATCATACAAAGTCATACAAATGAACATTTCAGCCTAAGTTTAGTTTGTTTCTTTAAACCACATCCTGCAATCAGTTAAACGCTTTTTCTCACAGGAGTAAATCTGATTAAATCAAGAAGACTGTGCATGTCGGAAGTGTCATATGCATGGGTAGGTGGATATGGATTTTCCAGAATTAAGGCCCTATGTCACAGCTAAAAGGTTTAATGATCATAATGAACTACCACAAGGATCCAGAATACTACTCACAATGTGTGTGCCTGGTATCTTAAAAAATACATGAAGAAAAACCATAAGTGACCTTTCCCAAGTATCAGGAAGCTTCCTTCATGCCTACTATGACTGTATCCAGAGTTGACTCACGCTCCATTCATTAATAAGTAATGGCTATGCTGACACTCACCACAGAGCAGCCTGAGTTTGTGTTCAGGCTCATGATGTAAGCGAGAGTCATACATCCTCCAGTTCCAAACGAATGTGTGATGCCTAGAAAAACTGCTCGTGCCCCATCTTATGAAAGTCAAAAGAGTCAGTTTTATGTGTCAGTTATTTGAGTGCCACAGCATGCCAGTACAATAACATTGTGACTTCAGTCCTGCCATGTACCATGGTCTAAAAGATGGGTCCAGCTTTTGCATGAAAAAGATGATAGGCTGAATTTCAGCAAAGAAGGTGCCTGGAATATAGGAATATCGTAAGAGCTGGAATGTGAAATACAAGTGTTCAGGCTGATACTCTAAATTACGGTGAAGCAGAGGGAA
>NW_010412513.1:28117-30876 GCF_000710305.1 Buceros rhinoceros silvestris | reverse complement strand
GGAAAGAGAAGCATTTTCTATTTAGCTTCTGAACAGAGAAGTCCTGGAATAGCATATAAGTAATAAAGAATTAATTACTCAGAACATTTGTTTTGAATTTCAATATTTTTTTAAAACTAATGACTACAATAGCCAAAGAATTCCACCTCACCAAGTTATGATTCGCCCCCTGATTTACCACTTTGCATCCCAGGATTGTCAGGGGAACAGCTGAGGCTTGTTCTAGGAAGGAGCTAGACATTAGCAAAATCTTTTAGGGAAAAATATGAAGTTTAAATATTACTTTTAGGTAAATTTACCAATAATTTTAATACATAATATACCTTTTGATGCAAAGTTATATAGATAATCATAAAAAGCATTTGTGATCAAGAATATTCTGAATAATATAGTTCAGTCCCTGCTCTTTGAAAACCGGTATTAATGCAGATTCATGGGACAGATTACTGACTTTTGGGGAATGACTTTTCTATATAATGTCTAATAATGCTTAGTTATTTGCCCGTCTTTCAACCAAATAGAGGCCTCTCATGATGACACACAGCAGATGCCTTGTCTTCCTCCAGTGTTTTGTGGATACACTTATACTGTTTCATTGGCTATCACCTTCCAGGTGAAAATTATTAAAAAATTAACTTCTTCTAAAAGCTATTTGCAACTATTGGGTTAAAGGGTTAGCTTAAATATTGTGGTGACAGAAACAGCGGGTGGACATTGACATTTCCTTAGTTTAAGGTAAAGAACCTAAAGAACTTTCAAAACATAGCAAAAAGCAAATATTTGACAGGCTTGCATTGTGAGACTATGTTGAATATTCTGTTTTATCAGCCATAAGCTGATTTTGCAGCCTGGCAGTGTTGAGGACAGGGATTCAGCCTGCTTTATTAGATATAAACCTGTGAAGGAAGCAGGCAAAATTACCTTGTATGTAAACTTCAGTGTATTCATACTTAAAAAGAATGTTAAAGCTTATGTAAAAATGTTGTTCTTCATAAATAAATCTTTCTCTCATACGAAATCAGTAGGAGAAGGCTCAGTTTCTCCAGCCATTCAGAAATGGTAGGTTTGATAGACTGATGGGATATCAATGTCTTTTCTAACTTAAACAACTCTGATGGGAAGCAGGCTGAGTCTGAATTTTTGATAGTTTGCTGTGCTTTGCTTTCCATGGCAATATGTTCTGAATGTCAGACACTACAAGAAATATACCCATTTGTTCTCCAGTTTTATTGCCTGATAAGTTTAGTGCAAGTCTCTCTTCTGTGCTCTTCCGTATGGACTGGGTTGAATCCTTACCAAGGATCCTTACCCTTTTTCTCTAGAAGTTACTTAAATATGTTTAAATGTATGTCAGTATGAAATTTTAACTCTTTTTTGGCATCTGCTAAGGAAAGCTTACATGACATTTATGTCATGTTGTTTTAAAAATACTTCAGGATAATCTCTCTGTCAGCATGCAATCTGTATAGTGCATCTCTTTATTGAAGAACTTGAATCCCATAATCCAGCTCCGAATTGTTGTTTCATGAATGAGCAAAGGTGGGCAAACATTTTAAATCATTGTCAGTTAGAAGCCTGAGAGTGGAAAACTGCTGAAAAAGTTGTAAACTCATTCTTAATGTCAGTGGCATAACGAATTTATTTTCCCTGAAGAAAAACAAAGTCCACTAAGCACAAAGCAGTTTTATTAATGGAATTTGTTGTTGCTGATTAAATTGTTATAAAGATCACTGCATGCGACAGTGATTGGTATAGGTGAGGTACGTAGGAAGTAATCACTTACTACTTCTTAAAAACAAAGGATAATCTTTTTTAAAGGTTAAATTTGTGTAAATTACTAATATTTTGGAACATAAGAGTATATCAGTCTCAAAAGCTGCTTGGACATTTTTGGGGAAAAATGTTTGTAACCCAACAAATTACCAGATAGTGTCTGTTCATTATCATTCCAGTCTTTCTGTCAGTCATGTAATGAAATCCTAATGCAGGAGTCGACTCAAGAGCCACAGTTTGGCAACCTCTTCTGTTGAGCCTGTTGTTTGCAGTACATACATCTCCTATAGCTGCCATTAGGATTGCCGTGTTTTTATACATATCCTCTAATATACTGCGTGTCTCAAGGAGATGAAAATACTCTAGATTGATCCAATACAACCATAGACATTCTCTGAATCATAGACAGCTGGACACGAAAGCCCTTACATGGGCTATTTCTCTTACATGGAAGCTATTTCTCTTGCATAGAGCTTTATCCCAATATATCTTGTCCTAGTGACACATGCCTTCTCTGTTTCATGCCTGATAGAGCATTTCAGAGCAAGCAATAAATGCCAGACATTACTGAGAAACTTTTTTGAAAAGACAGAATCTGAAA
Source organism: Buceros rhinoceros silvestris (assembly GCF_000710305.1). Lineage (NCBI taxonomy): Eukaryota > Metazoa > Chordata > Aves > Bucerotiformes > Bucerotidae > Buceros > Buceros rhinoceros. The sequence continues at coordinate 28,502 of NW_010412513.1, read as the reverse complement.
TCTCCTGTTAAAATTGTACAGAGATATATTGCACCAGTTATTACATCTGTTCATTTCACTATTTTTAGAATTCTGTCTCTTTGAAAGGAAATAATTTGGATATTGTGGGGGATAAATTTCACCACATGAAGAAGACTAGCATAAGGATTTTAATGACGTATGTTGAAGATCATCTTATTTTGTTGAAACAAGCTGATAATATATTCTGCATAAAAGCCTTTAATAAACACAATAGAAAGAGAAATATTCATAGATCTGAAACTGTTTCCATCCTGTTCAGTAATAATTCCGCAAGACAGCCCAAAATCTCCAGAACAATGGAAAGAAGGGTTCAGAAAAGGTTAGTAGGTCCCATTGCTGAACAGCGTGAAGGAGTGGAAAGGGA
>NW_010412513.1:22396-28020 GCF_000710305.1 Buceros rhinoceros silvestris | reverse complement strand
AAAGAGCTCCTTGGAGACTTGCTGCAGAAAGCTAGGTTGCAGATTTTCTGGGAACTGGGTCTAAGGGTCTTTAAAGCTGTGAAAAACACTTGAACTTTTTGCCAGTGGACCGATAGGTGACAAAAGGCTGCAACTTTTTTCAGCCAACAGTGTTGCACAAGACTTTCAGCTAGGATAAACTGTGTCAATTAACTTGTATTTGCCAAAGGCAACTTCGGTTTTGGTTTTGGATAGCTTTATGAAGAAATCCATTGTTTCCCTATCAGTCTCTTTGAGAGCTTTATAACATTGTGCTAGGAATTAGAACACTGGGAGAGAAGCAGTCAAACTAAATAGCACAGACTGAAAATCATCTTGTGACTGAGAGCCACAAGACCCTTATGTTATCTGTCAGCAGCTCAAGAGAAGGGAAAGCTTGGGGTGGTTTGATGATGGAGAAAATAGCGTCATCTCAGTTCATTTGTAAGGTAATGCTGTTTTAGGGCTGTGATTGCATTCCAGGAAGCACTGCTGTCTTTCTCCTCCCCTGCATGACATTCATACAAGAAAGGGATTCAGAATACCCAGCTGTCCCATGCTAGTATTGTCACGCTGAGCAGGTGAGATGCACTGTGATTGCAAGAATAGCGATTACATTTGAGCTACTTAAAACCGACCAAGAATCCTACTGCTTTGAGCATCTGCTGTGCTAATCTCCAAAGTGATAATAACTACCAGTGACCATTTAGACTGATATTAAAATTGTTGTCCTGAAAAGATTGAAGTTATTCTATTAATTATAAAGTAGTTTTACTTACTGCTGAACTGTTTTCAACTAATCTCCTAATATTAGATCCAAATGTTTGGTGTTTAATGGGACTTTGGCCCATGTTGAGATGTTATGAAATTTGAATGCCTCTTGGCAGAATTTCCTTGTGGTAGGAAAGAGCAGAATGATTTTCAAATTATGCTTTACTTAAAATTAGCTATGCTCCTGAATCTTTAAAGTTGTCTTTTTTCTGTTTCTTCTTTTTTTTCTTTTCTCCTTTTTTTTCTGTTTCCTTTTTTGTTTTTTTCCACTTTTTTCTAATTTTTTTTAATTTTCTCCTCTTTTTCTTCTACTTTCTTTGACTTTTCCACCTTTCCAACTTTTATTCTGTATTTGCACCTTGCATTAAAGTCAGGACAGTTATTAACACAAAATTGTACCCATCCTGCTTCAAAGTGCACTTTGCCTTCCCCATGATCCATGGTTGTCTTTCACCAGATCATTTCCTGCAAGATGACTGGCATGGTTGTGCAGCCATGGCTTTGCCTATTCCTATAAGCATTTTGATTATGTCCCCTGTTTTTATAGGCAGCTGGATATCATGTCTACCTGAACAAGGTAGAAAATCAGCATTTACAACAAACATAGGTATCGGATGTTTTCAAGGCCATAAGATGAGGACCAGTGCCTCTGGGAGATGGGTACATCACTAATAATTGTTGTTTACTCTGTCAGTCTTGTTAGTACTGAATTCAGCCTCCATGAACGCATGCCTCCACTGTGCAGCTGTGTTTATTTTAAGTGTGCTGTTAGCTAAGCAATTCTTTGGGGATTTGTGATGTCTGAAATAATGTACATTTAGTTGAAAACAGAATAGGCAAAACCTCAAGAAAGAAAAGCTGTATTAAAGGGGAAAGAAACAATGTAATATGTAAATATGCCTTTTGGTGAGAATTTCCTGTGGTTTATCTAAGAAAGAATTTCAGGCTTGAGTCCAAGGCAAGTAAGGGAGCACAGAGCAAGGGGACAAAGGCACAGAAGTTAGGAAAGGAGCAACAGTTTAATCTCTTTACCAGTAGATGGAGAGCACAGAAAAGCAGAAGCATGCACATGAAGAAGGAAGGGAAAAAAAAACCTTCCATGTTCTTCTTGGAAGGGGAGAGAGATGAAAGAAGAAAAAAGCAAGAAGGGGGGAGGGCAGAGAGGAACAGAATGGAAAGTCAGAGGAAGCTGGGAAAAGTTGATGCTAAAGGGTAAAGAGGAAACTGTAAGACCTAAATTATCAGCTTGGTAAAACCAGCTTGTTGGTAATGAATAAATAGCTAGGTTATCTTCTTTCATGCTTCATACATAGTATTCTTTGCTCCTGGAACATGGTTTGAAAATGTGGCATGAATAGTTTGCATTGCTGGAATGGAAGAAATCCACATCTGCATTTTCAAGCACTTTTCCAGACACAGACACACTGTGAGTGACATCATGGAAAACCATTTCTTGTGCTTTACATACACCTCTCTCGTAAGGAATTCTCTTGCTCCTGAGCTCTCTTACACCCTGTCTCTTGTCTTCTTTGTGTCTCATTCTTTTATATGTTTCACTTTGTTCTTTCTTTCTCTTAATTCTCTTTTTTCTTCCTTTTCTTTCTGTTTTTTTTTTCTCTTTTTTTGGTCTTCAAAACCACGGTGGGAGCAAGGGATCTGGTTAGTTCTCTGTTTAATAGTTGAAAGAGCTTGGTTTGGGGTTTTTTTAATGCACAAAATTCCTTTCAGTGAGACATGCCACACATTCTGATCTCTCCCCTTCAGGCAGTTACACACTATTAAATATGGGGTTGGAAATGACACGCGTCTGGAAATACAGAAATGAAACAGCCTTCCACTTTCTGCACTGCACTGTACAATGAAGGTGTTGTAAATTGTTAATTGAATGGCATGGGCCTCTAGTTTGTTGGGCTTTCTATAAATAGCAACCGTGCATTCCAGTGTGTTGCCACTTTTCATTTTCTTCAGATTAAGCACCATAGTTTGAAAATTTTTGTGTCCTAACATAGAGATCAGCAAAGTTTTTCATTTGTCTGGTTTTATTGTCTAAAACCTAACTTGAACTCTAAAATTTGTTGTATTTACCGTCTCTTACCAAACCACCTTTATGGTATTTTTTACTATCCTTGTTTTAACATGGAAGTAAAATTCAAGCAACTTATAACGGGACTTGAGGTATTTTCTGTATTGTACAGCCCAGTATTTCGCTGGAGAATGAGTGTGGTGATAGGCATGAAGCAGGTAGCAAAAACATAACAGAGAGTAATACAGCCAATTTCATATCTGAACTATGTTGGCTCATTGTGGAGCTTTGCTACACAGTCACATGCAATTATTCTAATTCTTCTGTTGCTGTTTTGCCAATATAAAAGCAGTTCAAGGAAGATCCAGTTTTGCTGTTGCCAAATCCGAGTGATGTTTTGACATGCTTAGGGACTTCAGTATCATTAGGAGAGGAAAAAAATCTTTAACAGGTTTCTCACACTGTTTAGAACATCCTGTGCATAATCTCTTGGAACTACAGAAATTGTAAGAGAAAAATCAGAGCACATACACAAGTCTATGTTAAGAGAGAGACATTTAAGCCTTATATTTCTAGATTCAGAGAATCTGGGTATCCAGAAGACATTTCGCACCTCAGAAGGATGTGTAATTGTCCAAAATTGTTTTCTTAATTGAGCCACTAATTAATAATTTCTGGAAATTACTAGAAGGACACATTTTTTAAAAAAACATTTAGATGTTTAAAGGCAGAAGTAGACAGCTGCTGAGCTGAACAAATAAAAAGGACCTACCTGTCACCAAATGCTATGAATTGCATCTTAAGTGATCTCCAGGCCTAAGATGATTTCCCGGAAGGGAGACCCTGTTGCCACATGTGCTTGTGTAGATGAACAGGTTTTGTTAAGTTTTATGCTTCTGAATTACTCTTGAAAATATCTTGGTAATATCTCACCTACATATTCAGCAATCTGACTGTAGACACTGGAAACTTTAACCTGAGTTCTCTTCACAGAATCACAGGATGGTAGGAATTGGAAGGGACCTCTGGACATCATCTTTTCCAGCCCTTCTGCTAAAGCAGGTTCACCTGGAGTAGGTTGCACAGGTTCGCATGCAGTCAGGTTTTGAATATATCCAGAGAAGGAGACTTGACAAAAAGCTGTTTCAAAGCTCCTTGCTAGAATGAGAAATTCTCCAAGAATTACCCCAGCTAAGGAAGCAGGAAAGCAGAACAAAATTCTTCCTATTACTTCATCCTTATTGCTCAGAAGAAGGCTAGGGAGAGAAGTAAGAGAGAATGAACTTTAAAATAGTACAGGAAGGAACTATCTTCTTGCAGCTAAATATCAGGGAAGAAGCTCAAGGTCTATTTAGCTGAATCTGATCAGGTTTACATCTCAAAGTATGCTGAAAGATGTCACAGGTCTTATTAAATATTTGAATATATTTGAGTATTTGACGATAGAGAACTTCTCTCATGTGAAGTGAGTCACCTCTTTCCAAGAAATACAGGCAAACAATATTTTATGACTTCTGCACCTTTTTAATTTACATATCTACCTATGATTATCTGTCACTGAAGATCTTTATTTCATTAAGTATTCCATTGCAGCACTGAGGCCACCTCAATGGAAGAATAAACATTGCCAAGAAAAAAGAAGTCCAGGGAGTTAAATGTTCTCCTTGTACTTTTATGGAGGAAGAACTTATCATTTCTGCCAAAGGCATAAGTTCTGGCTTGAAAGCAAAATTCACAGCGAAGTTTACAAAAGTCCATTGATTTCATATTAAAAGTCCTCTTTTGTGGACAACTTGGATAATTTGGAGTCAATGAGGTTTAAACTTATAAGTACTTTTGAAAGTGGGTGAGCCCTTTTTCTCTTTTTCTTTTCATGTTACAAGCAATTTGAACTTTTCTGAAGTAGCTCTTCCCTTCATACATCTGAAAACAACACACAGTACTAGATTCAAAGCAGAGTTTCATCAGTTATGAGCTGATGTTTATGCACTCATAGAATGCAGGTGTTTTTTCCAAGCAAAGTGCTGCCACACACTGATAATGTTTCCCCGCCCCACATATTTATACAATTCTTTTTTTTTTTTTGGTGGCTCCTTTGACATAAATGAGATTATTTGCCAAAGGAATTTTGAAGAGTGAGACCTTGAGTCACTGAGACAGAACTGATCTGTCTTGTAACTTTATGCAGAATTTCACAATCCTTGCTAAACTGCAAGATAAGGGCCAAAGGCAACAAACCAGCAGGAGCCAACTCAGAATGTGCCAAAGTTCATAGAATGGTTGCTTCAGGCTGAAGTTTGTTGACCCTTAATCACTCAGGGTCATCAGTGGTTCTGTTGCAGGGCCCTGCAGAACATGAGTCCAATCAGATCTCCCGCTGCTGCTGTCCAGGCTACTGGTAGCATGGAGTGAAAGCTGGAATACACGAATTCCAAACCAATTCAAGGGTGTCTGCTTGTTAGCATGGTCTTTTGGACTACCATCCTTGTGTAACACATGTTTTCTAATTCTAAACTTCCTTAATCTCTTGCAAATGGTGTAGGTGGGGCTAATCACAGCACAGGCAAAAAAATTCCTTTCAGTTAGCATACCTTTTATGCTTTCACTACACTGTTTTGTCATTGATTGGTATTAGTGAAAGCATGTTCTTACACAGTTAAAATTTTAAATAATTTTTTGTTCTGTCACAGTGATAACATTGTCCAGAAATGCCCTTTTCATATTAAGTCTCCTTTGACTGTTAGTATTATCTTTAACAACTGCATTGCAATGAGTATGCTAGACTGCTGTAAAATAACAGTGTGAAAGATTG
>NW_010412513.1:17039-22301 GCF_000710305.1 Buceros rhinoceros silvestris | reverse complement strand
ATAAATGGTATTTCAGACCTTAATCTTGCAACAAATTCAGCATGTAAGCATACCCCAACAAAAACATGCTTCAGTCAATTGGTCTTTGCCTTGTACAGAGTAGCAGCTACTAAAGAATATTAACTAATTCAACAATGATGCCATTCATGGTATAATAAAATCTTCAATGTGTACTTTATGGTCTCTGTCCTACATTTGGGCAGCTCATAAATTTTTACAAAAGTAATTTTTACGACAATGATACTTTACAAAGTATCGCATTCCTACCATTTAGAGCCATTTGAGTATAGTCTGTCCACAGTACAAAATACATGCAACACAGATTTTTGAGAATTCTTCCACTTTCTGCAAAAGCTCCAGAATTGTCAGTGTTTCTTGTAATCCTCATATATGAAAGAGGGAAAAGAGAGAGGAGGCATAAGGGCGTATTGGCCTCTGGAACAGCTGTGTGCTGCAGGAACTGAGTGTCTGTGAATCTTCAGAACTGGATGATTCTCTTGGAGAAGAAATTGGGAGTGGGGAAAAAGAAAAGATAATGACAGTTCAGGTTTCACTACAAATAAAAAGATGAAACAGTTAATGAATAAAATAATATGGTTATTGCTATGACTTTCAGCAATAACAAAAAAAAAAGTGAACCAACCTTTGGAAAGAATCTGTAAGCACTACTGTATTTTTTAATGACAAAATGTTCTAGATCAAAAATATTCTAGATTCTGTATATGTTTAGAATTACGAAATCCTAGATGCTTCAGAAAAATACTCAGATGGTAACATTTGCAATTACAGGTAGAGCTGGAATATGGGAGACTGGATTCCTTCATGCTTTTCCTCATAAGCACCCTCCCCACATACATCCACAAAGCTATCTCGTTGACTGTTCCATGCGCTTTCTGTAACGTACTCTTTTGCTGGGGTATCCGAAAAAGTTTCATATCAGTCAAGAACTAGTGTTCCCAGACTACTTAAACCATTATTTATATGACATAAATGAACATATTCCTTATACTCCCACATCAGTTTGCATGAGGATTCTGGTTACATTCCTTCTGCTGTATGGGTAATTCTTCTGCCCTGTTTGTACAGGATCTTGCACAATGAGTCTGTGGTCCAAGGCTGTGGCTTTTGAGTGCTTCAGTAATACAAATAATGTTGTCACCACTTAAAAATAGGTTTGTGAAGTGTAAGCATGTCTGATCTTGATAAGAATGAAAGCAAAAATTCTAGCAGGCTACCAGTATCACCATTATTTTTATTTTTAAAATTGCAGCAAGCATGCTGTTTAATTTCCATAACAGTCCTACATCTAGAAGTCTAAAGACCAAGGTAAGACAGTTCACATTAGAAAACAGGAAAAAAATCCCAGAAGTAATAATGAGTAAAACACTTGTTTTAAAACATTTTCTCATTTTCTTCTCTTCAAATAACAATGGGTTAGGGACACTATTTGACAAGGAATGAGACCTTTACAAGTCTTTGGGGAAATAATAGTCTAGAGAACTCTGAATGATTGACTGTATTTTGTAAACTGGGGTTGAAAATTCATTTTATACCAGTAGAGAAAGACGTAAACCAGCCAGTTGGCAAGGCATCTTTGAGTATGTTTGTCATCCAGGAAAGAAGGCATACTGGGAGAAAGAAACAAATCAGCTAGGTCAGTATCTCTGTCAGAGTAAGGATCAGAAGCAAGGGATGAAATAACAACAATGAACATGCTGATTTGGGCAGTGTTAGGTAAGATATGAAGATGATGACTGATAATTTCTATCTGAAATTGGTGGATGTTGGCTATCTCTACAAGTGAAGGTGAAAACAGTTTCAGACAGCAAATACAAATAAGATCATTTGTATTTTGAAAGATGGGAAATGCATAGTAAAAGTATTCTAGGAACACATGCAATACATAACTATGATAGGAAAGAGTAAATAAAGAATTAAGTAGGAAGTTTAAATATAAGACTGCTTTTATTTTCAAAATGGACAAAGGATTTTTAAAAAAAACCCAAACAACCTGCACATATTTCTGTCTAGTTTGGTTTTTCTTTTTAAAGATTCTCTCTCTTCTATCTATTGAAGAGTGGCTTTTTATCAGGAATCCGTGTGAATAAATTATACTTTTATTTTCTTCAAAAAACATACATCATATTCATCTACTAGCAGATAACCTTTAAGATTTGCTGGTTAAAAAAGGGCATGTTTTTGCATTCCTTGCTGTCTTGTGGTCTGACCGTATTATAAGCCAATTTTACCCAAAAAACACCATCTGTATCACCTTCCAAAATGAGAAATTGACTCAATTCTTCCAACCAATAAATCACCATCCACTGTGAATCCATGTGGAATAAGTAACTTGTTCCATAAAACACATGAGAAATTCTTTCCTAATTCCTATTGAGTTCTGTGTTGTTACCTGAAGTTCCCTCAGAATTTGTATAAGCTATTAAACCTCTCCGTATTGTTTTCACTGAAGTTCTAGTACCTCAGCTCCTCAAACTAGTAATTATGCTGTTACTATATCTTTTTCTCATGGGCTGTGTAAGGACAAGGCTGTGTACGAAGTTCCTGCTGTTGCAAGCAAGCATCAGTGCAGGTCAGCTATAAAGTTCAGCAATGGCAGCTCTGCATTTCTACTTTCACCACTGTGTCAAACAGATCTGTTCTGACTGTCAGATTCTCGATATTCTGGAACTGTGCCTTACTCCGATGAGCAAGTATTTTCCCAAGTATTGTGTTGTCCTTCCATTAAAAGGCACTAGATGAGGAAAATTATAACAATTCTGCCTGTGACTCTTCCAAACCTTGACCCAAGCAGCTCTTCATTAAACCTGTATTGACCCACTGTCTTAAGAGCTGTGTTCTTCACCTACAGGATGAATTCATCCAAATGAGAGAGACTAGCAGAGTATTCTTTCTAGTATTCCTAGTATTCCTACTCTGCTGCCTTTTATTTTTTTTTTGGACTAAAGTAATCATAAAATATTTTTATAATTTTGTTTATAGGTAATAGGTAAGCTGTTCATCACAAAGTCTGTATAACACATACAAAATAATTTCATGTGATATGATCTTAAACTACTTTGAGAACAATAATTTCTAGCACTACCACACCAAGTCAAGTAATAAATAGGTTATCATAAGCTGCATCATGTTAGAAGGCATTTTAAACATAGGTTCAAGTTTCTTTTTAACATGGCTCCTCTATCTAAACACTAGAGGATAAATTAAAAGTCTTATCCACTTCTAATCTACTCTTATTACTCAGGGAATAGTGGAGAATAATTGTTTTCTGACTCCTTTCTATAGCTAGCAGCAGGACATGGGCTTTGTCTTATCATTGGATTTGTCAGTTAGGTGACAGAAGACTTTCTGTGCATGAGGCAGCTCAACAGCTCATCTCCTTCTCCCATGAGATGCAACATGACACAAGCATGACATGACCCTTATTTGAAGAGGTACATTCAGTTGGTTCCCACATACCAAGTCTCTCAAGCTTTATTTCAGTAGCAGTTTGTAAAACTGACCAGATGAGTAAAGCATCTAATGAAGGTGAGGTTGAATCAGCAAAGCAATTAGCCTTCAAAGTCAAAAAAGATCAGGGAAAAAGATCTAGGATCTAATTCAGTGCTTGCCAAAGTTGAGAAAGTCTTCCCATTGATTTCTCTTAAGTTTAATTACCAAAATTCTTGTTGGTAGAGCTGTAACAATGTTCAGGGTCTTATACAGGATCGTGCTTAATTATTACTCCTGAAAAAGTTCAGTTGTCCGTAAGTAATTCAAATTAAATAAATACTCACATGTGGAATTAGAGTTAATTTTTTCTCTTCAAGAGAAGTGGATAGCTCTTAAGTCTTGCGAGCAAAAGCATAAAAAGATTCATTTCCTACACAATGCTACAACATTCACTTTCATAGCAAAAGCATAGTTAATTGTTATACAGCTTACTAGGAAAAGGTCACAGATATTGGAATAATTTTAAGTCTTTGAAACAAATTAGGTTAATGCCTGGGTAACAAGGTTGGATCCATCCTTCCCACTTTGAAAAGGTGTTATATGGTTTCAGAGGTCTCTCCTGTTCCAATAGTTCCTGTGTACAATTCTTCCTTTCCTAGATTATGGGAAGAAGGTGGTCTGTCCTCAATCAGTATGCCTGTAACGTTCTTGCTTTAGTTTTTCAGCAAAATAAGAACTAGAATAAAACCTCACACTTGATTTCATCACCTCTAGGCATAAAAACAGATTGGTTATCCCTGGCTGTCCAGGGGGTTTTAGAGAACAAAGGATCAGCTATGCTTTTCTCTGAAGCTATCATCAAAAATGGAGACAGAATACAGAGCAGAAAGGACCAGTGATATTATGAGACTCTCTTCTCTCCTGTTTAACATACACTGTCAGTACTCATCCAATCTTCAAGTGGACTCTCTAGGCACAATGGACAGAAATATTAGGTTGTTGGGTTTTTTCCCTTCATCATAACAGAAGATAGAGGCTATTTGCAAGTGCACTTCATATTAATGAAGCACTAAAGCAATCTCTCATGACATATTTTCCTTAGCTTCATCTTTTTAATAACTCATCTGTGGAATTTTCAGCATAGGGGGGAAAAAAAATGGGAAACTTGATGCAGTGTATTTGTTTGTATGCCAGGCTTGTTCCTACATATACACAAACAAGTTTTCTGTTTTCTCTGATACAAAGTACTTCAAGACAATCTGTCACATATCTGCAGCAACTGCAAGGGTTTGCTTTGAGCCAACATCTTCTTCCTGCTTGGATTTCAAGTTTAAATTTATGCCTTTCTTTGACGCCTTTACAAGAAATTCTTACACTTCGTAGTTCTATAAGCCAAGCTTAGTATGCATAGCAGGAGCTATTTCAGCTTCCACAGGTTCTCTGTCTGTCAGCATCTCAATTCTTTGTTGTTTTGGGGACTTCCTCCAATCTCACTGATACTAGTTTTCACAGAATTTCACCTTTTCCTCAGACAGAGTGCAGAGCTGCTCTTCTGTGTTCAGCAATGCTTGGCATTATCTTCTCAGACGTTTTGTCCTGCATCTAATAGGTGCATCCAGATGCCATTAGGAACTCAGAACAAATGTGTTTTATCCTCATTCTAAAAACTCTAAAAGATAAGCTGGTTTTGAACTAGATAGCCTAACTGAAGATGTCAGTTTTAAAGGTTTGGCAGTTTTGAATTATGTTTTCAACCCGTCTCACTGTCTGCTCTTCCAGCTTATAATTTCTCAACTTCTAAATAACACTGCT
>NW_010412513.1:6371-16957 GCF_000710305.1 Buceros rhinoceros silvestris | reverse complement strand
TTGAGAAAGAGTGTATAAAGTCTTACTGAAGTGAAGGTATATTTATTCACTGTCCATGCAGCTAGTGATTAGATCTTGGAAGACAAATCTGTTTGGTCAAGGGTGGTTTGCTCTTAGTAAAGTGATGTCGATTCCTCCTTATTGCCTTCCTCTCACTCATGTCTTTGGAAATGGATTCCAAGTTGTGCTCCACGATCTTTCTCTGGACTGAGGTGAGCTGGCAAGCTTAGAGATCATTGCCTCTTTGCCTCTTTTGAAGATGGGTGTAAGTCTTTCTCCAGACATCAGGGACACTCCACAGTTGTCATGTGTCATGATTCTTCACTGATGTTAGTGGCCCTGCATTCACATCAGCCATCTCTTTCAGCATGCTTGGATAGACTTCATTTAGGTTGGAACGGTTTCTTTAACCAGTCCCTAGCCTGTTGAGTCCTCACTTCTGGTTGTTCCTCTGTTTCTAAATCATGCTAAGGCCAGATGTCAGGGAGTAGGATTTGCCTATGAAAACTGAATCTAGATTTTGACTAGACTAGAAGTCCAAAATAATGGAGAATTGAGCATTAAAAAAGGCAGACTGAAAACTCTTGATCTAATTTATCTGTAGGTTGGCTTATTTCTTTCTCTCACTCTCCTGGTACTAATTACTAAAGGGTTTTTTGATTCAGCAGCTGCAAGGTGATGAGTGCCCTCCACTGCTATCACCACGTTTATTCTTAAATTGAAACACAGGCAAATATAAATGTATATATATGTATGTATATAAATGTCTGTCTTGAGAGCATAACAAGGTTTTGCAACTTGTTTCATACACATTCAAGTGTTCAACATTGAGTTCAGCATAAAAACATCGAGTTAGGAAGTTTTAAAGTACATGGGTGGTCAAGGGTACTACTGCATTCTTCTGTTCTTTCCAATGAAAAACAGGCACTGGTAGAAGGGTTGGTGCAATGTTGTTTTATGTGTTGGTTGGGTGTTTTATTTTCACTAGGCCATATTTCCGCTTATTTTGCTGCCAAGACACAAGAAAGAAATAATTTAAAAAAAATAAAAAAGTCATCTGCCCTTCCTGAGGCAACTCTAACTTAAATTTACACAAAAAACCTAGGGATTAATGTGTGTGGAATTTAATTTTTATATTTATTCTACTCAGATAATTATTTTCTCAACATATTTTTCATATGAAATACAGCTATTTTGTCAGAAATCTACTTTGCCAGTTTGAAGACTATCTGCTTTCAAAAAACACCTCCTTTTTTTATGTGATGAAATGGGATTTATGGCTTTCTAGAGTTCTTTGCACCAGGTCAGGAATATTTTGAAATATTGGTTCTAGGACAGTTGAATGTGAGCATAAGATTCAGTCAAAAGTGTTTTTGCAAAAAATGTTTCATACTGTTTCATTTAGTTACTGTTAACTAAAATATGGTACAGTTCAAACTCTCCTCAGGAGGCTGATATTGGTATGAAAGTGAAGAGTGCTCTTGGACACTTGTGTGATGCTTCCTCCTGGAAGGTTTTGAAAGCCTAGAAACTGTGAACTACATTTCTGTAACATGCCACATGAAGTTTGGGAAAGTTGGAACGATTCAGAAACTATACTTATTAGGGTATGATCCTGGGGAAATACAGAAAATGCTCAGTACTTCACAGAACCGGACCTACTTACTACCCTTCAGAGAGTGCAACTCTCTGAAAGCCTGAGTGAGATTGCCATGGGAATAGCGTGGGAACACAAACATCGATGAGACATTTCTTTGCTTAGTGCCTGCAGAAACCAAGAATAAAATTTGGAACAAAATGACTAACTAAAGTGAACCTGAAACCAGACCAATTTTAGAACTTCTGGAAAAGAAAGGAGCTTTAAAAGGCTGTCTTTATAGCAAACGTAGCATTTTGTAAAAGTTTTCATATAAATTCTGGCTTTTAATAGTAGATTTCATTATATTTTATGCATATCTATATATGCAGACACAGAACTGTGTCTTTAACAAGGAAGTGGACACAGCATAGCCAGGAAGATTGTTGAGTCAGGCAGCATCAGTTTGAGCCTTAGCTTACTGGATTAATTGGCAAAGTTCCTCCTGACTTCAGTTCTGATTCAGTAATGATTTCTTTTTTCCAAGAATTAGAAATACAACAACTATAGAAAATAAGAATGTTTGGACCTTATGTTAGATAAATGAATGGCAGTATTTAATATCTCCAACTTTTAAGTGTTCCATAAAAGGAGTTCATAAAATAAAGCTTTTTCAGACAGAGCATATCTTTCACCAACTATTGTTAGGCACTCTTCGAATAGGTATAATAAGAAAATTATTATACCTATTAATAAGATAAAAAATGCAGTGTCATTTTTATGATGTAAGGAGCTGCATCTACTTCAACACCCACTGATTCTAACATCAAAATCCTAGAAAAAATAGACTAAAATATGGAACTTCATACTGGAAAATATTTTTATATCAAAACACAAGATATAGAAATACATAGCACGCTAAATGTTTTACAGTAAAAAAAAATTGTAGAAAAAAGTGTGTATATGCTCAAAAGTTAGGATTAATTGATTTGTTATCCATTAATCTTGTAATATATTACACTTTTATACATAATGCATAGAAAAGTCTATCACAACCAATCAGAATACTTTGTAGGATTTTGTGGTAGGCACTTGAAAGCCTCCAAACATCCCATTTATTGGTAAAGCATTATTATTTACATTTTAAAGATGAGAAAAAAAAAGGTGTTTGTAGTATTTTTAACTGGCTCAAAGATTGTCCAACTACTGTTCTTATTCTAATACAGGACCATGATTATCCCCAGTGGTGTTACCCTAAAAAATTAACAGCTAGCCTGTCATCCTAACCATGAGTAAACTCAACTTAGCTTTAACCTGCAGTATATATGTCTGAGTCTTGAACTGGTGAACGGAACCCAGAGCTCCCTTCAGCTGATTGCAAAACACCCCTCCTTCCTCCTAGGCTTTTAAAATATGTCAGCAGCATGAGCAAAACTTCACAGATCTATGAGTATTTCCATTGTTTTCTGGATTTTTATGACATCAAAGAGCTTGACAGATAGTACCCAGGAATAAAATGGGAATACTGGACAGAGATGGAAGACCCATAGTGTATGTGTTGACTGTGCCTGTGTCTGTCCATGTAGGCATGTACTATGAAACGTTAGCTCAGGTATCACTGAGTTAAGTAAGGTCTTGCAAGACACTAAAAAAATGGGATAGGACTTAGTCAAATCACTGACAAGGAGTGGCACTCTTACTGATAATTCTTCCAGCTAAGGAAACTGTATAGCAGTTCAAATGTGTAGTTCTCTGATTTCTTAACTGTACCAGAGCAACCAAGCTTTTGGTTCTATGAACAAAGGAAATTTGATACTCACTTTAACCAGTGTTTAGATATTAGATTAGAAATGGTTATAGCTAGGGCGTTCGTCTCAAACAGAAAAAAAAAAAGGGGGGTTGGTGTCAAGCACAAAACAGCTGTGTGGATGAATGTTTTGTTTTCCAAAGACGTTTTTCAATGGCTTGGGGTATTTTTTAGGACTTTCATAGTTGTATTTGGATTAAAAAACCTACTTTGCATCATTTCCTTAGACCTTTTTAGGAGGAAAAGCTCCTGGTTTTTTTCCCAGTGATAAAGAAACTTCTCATTTTTACTTGTCACATATTTTTATTTCCTTTCTTTGTCTGGCATGCTATCCCCCTCCTCTCTCCATCATGTCATGATTAGCATCAGTATTATGTGACTCTTCAGCTTCCTGAGCAAAGAACTATGATATTCTGCAGGAACTAAAGGTTTCTTCATCATGGAAGAGATGTAACTTTTGTAGTAATTTATTCTTTTATGCGTGGAATAAAGTTCAAGATCAAGAGCCTCCCTGAGGATCTGCTTTTGATCCTTTCCCACCTGGTCCAACAAACGTAACATCACAGTGACTGAATTCACATGAGACTGTGAGCATAAAGATTTGTGCCAAAACATACATACACGTTTTAAAAATTAGTTTCCTGCGGTTTGCTTTTTTATTTATTTAGAGAGAGAACTCTAAACAGTTGTAGCAGCCTGCTGCGGCGAACAATGGGAAGTGTAGCCAGCTAGGGTAACCTGCAGAGATTCAAGAGAGCAAACCCACACAGGATCAGGGTGTTAGTAGTTGCTGCAATGCTCTACACCTGATTTTCAGAACATAAAGCTGAACACCATGAGGTTTTCCTTGACGAGCATAAATACCAATCCTTCATATATAATATTCAAGAAACTCAAATATGATTTTATTGCTGCTAACCTCAGTGAGATATGAATCCAGGAGACTAACAACAGTGGAATTAAAAGAGGTAGACAGCATCAACCATTGGATTTGGGCTGACGTCACAAAAAGATCATTAGAATCAGATTGCTTATTTACGTATCTGATGATTTATATTGCTAACCTTTCCTTGGTGGTCTCATGAATACGCAGCTTCTGCATTACAATAGACTCTAGCACTTGCAGCAATGAGACGAGCTTCCTGATATGCAAGTCTGCACCCTTCAGAATTAGTAAGAGTGACTTGCTTTTCTTGGGCTCCCTTGTTTTCTTTGAGGTGGCTAGGAAAAGACAGGAATGGTAGGATTCTGTTGGTTTTAATTTCCCTTTTTATTCTGCAAGTTGGTGCTTACAGGTATTTGGTCACCATGGAAAAAACTTTACTTTCTATCAATTGAAAGAAACTTTTATTTACATGAAACATGGACTTATTCTAAGGTTGTAGGCTTTAGATATGAGGAGATGAAAAAAGACTGAAATCACTTGGGATTCCTGTCAGCCATGTAGAGGCGTTCCCCAGATCTAAGGGCTTTAAGGCAAAATCACATTTGTAGACATTACATGATGTTGAAACAAATGAGAAACATGCGATTTAATTATCTTTCACTGCTGCCTTACAGAGCTGGGTGCCCTCTGGTTCCCAAGTAGTTCAGCTTTGCCAATGTTTCAGGGTTTATTGATGTGTTTGTTATTGTAAAAGGTTTTATAAGATAAACATTAGCTAAACAAATGACTTCTGAGCTTGGGAAAAAGCTCTCTATGTGTAAATGAACCCTAATAGAACCTCTGGTGATTGATGAAAAGCATGAGCACTCTTGGGGCTGTTCCAGTCCTAGAGGTAGTGTGTCACATCTCAGCGTTGGTGTTAACATTCAAGTTATGTTTTCTTTAGGGAAGAGATACATATGTTTGGAGGAACTGGAGGAAGAACAGGGTTTGTTATTACGAAAAGCTGTATGAATGTTTCTCGACATTAAACTAAAATCTACCTGACCCCTCTTTCAAGCGCTGTATGTCGACCCCAATAACTAAAGAGCAGTTCAATTGGAAATAGAGTTCCTTACCCAGTGAACTCCTGGGGAGTATCAAAAATAAGCTTATTTTACTTACACCTTTGTTTTTATTCCAAGTCAAGTCCTGATATGCACATAAGCTGAGGTCTAAAAATTGCTAATTTTTGAAAAATCATAATTATGTTTCACAGAATGTGTGATGATAACTCTCAGGGCAATTAAGAACTTGCAGCTGCTGCTCTGAAGAATTTAGCATCCCTAAAGAGAAAGGACTTTGTATTATGGCCAAATCTTGCTAAATGGTCTGGAGAAGCTGCAGAAAGGCTGTTGTCTTATCTGACCTATAAATCAGCTGTATGTGGACCTGACAGATTTCAGCTCATTGGGAGCTTGCCCTGATCTATGCAAAGTCTAATAACACAAAACAGAGCACAAGACAGTTATCCTGTATCTCTGTTTTGCACTTCCAATCCAGCAAGAGTCACACTCTGGCAGCTGAAAGACGAGGATGCAGGAAGTTACCAGACCACCCCAAGCGCAGGCTCTTGGCAAGTGCCTCGTGGAAGGAGAACTGCCAACCACCCAGCACTAAACAGAAGGAGTCTCTATGCATGACCTCAGTGGCATGAAGAGGCTCAAGCAAACAGAAATATCTAGTCAGAAAACAAAGTAGTTGGGGAGAGGCATGCCACCGACTGGAGGAGAACATATGCAGGCAAGCATACAGATTTGTACTTCCACTAGAACTAAATTCATAGAGTTGTCATAAACTTAGACAGAGACCTCTGAATCTGAAATTAATTTCTTTTTAAATTTGAGTTAATTGAGGCAGCTTTATTGTTGGGTGGATTTTAATTGCCTTCTGCTCTACTTTTAGTAACTGCGATCTTTAGTAAAATGAAAGCCACAAAGAAGAAAGGCCCCTTCTAAAATTGGCCTGTCCTGAAAGATGAAAAAATATAATCAAAATTGTAAAAATTGTGGAGAACTGAAACTTACTTTGAAAATTTACAAATTTAATAAAATAGTGTTTTGTAAATAATTCTGAATGATAAACTAATAATTCTTGGGTTTTCCTCTACATTATTGCTATCATTTCAGTTCCGTGCTAATACCAAAAGATTACACTACTTTAAATTAATTAGTATTTTCAGAAGGGTTTTCTACATGCTTACTCTCTTAATCTGATTCATTAACGTGAAAGGCTTTGATTTCAAAAAATCAAATTTTCTGGTAGAGATATTTATTCAATATTTTATAGTAGTAGGGATATAACTGAAGAAATTTCTATTTATTTCTATTTATGGACTGCAGTGTTTCCCTAATTTCCAACCATCTGAATGATTGTGGAATTTTTGCCTCTGTAAAATAACCCAGTTAATTTTAACTACTACTTGTCCAAATTAAGAAAACTGGATCATACCTTCTAAATAAATTTAATAGTCTACCTAAGAATGATTCTGAATATACACAGATGAGAAAATACATAATGCTTAAAATTTGCTTTCTATGTGAGCATTGTTGACCTCAGTTTTCAGGTACAAGATTGCTCTTGTTTACTGGAATAGAGAGTTCTCTATTATGAGAGTTATTTGGTTCATTAGTCCTTCCTTGCTATTGTATATTGCGTTTCTTCCTTGCCAGAAGCTCAATATATCGCTCTGCTTTAGAGGATTTTAGATTTTTGTGTGTTTTGGGTGTTTGAGTTAAAAGAAGACAACGGAGATATATTTTGATCCACATAGTTGTTTCTGGTCTTAAAATCAATGATCCTATTTAAAAATTAAATGTAACATTCATTTTTATGCTCGCAAGCTTTGGAGGTTTGTTTTCTTTCTCCTCCTAATAATATAAATGATATATAGCTTCCAGTTTTTTAGGATAGGAACATAAATCTGGTCTTGAAGAAAAGCATTTCAGTGAAAAACACAATTATTACTAACAATATTCTACATAAAAGAAGCATCTACAAAGGTAAAAATTTAAACTGCAATTTTTAATTGCAGGAATAAAAGGTGATTACCATAAAAGCGCTTCCAAAAAAAAAAAAAAAAAACAAAGGTAGGGGATTTACAACAGCTTGAGCTTAGCAGTTGTGAGTCGCCTGCTCACAAATATTAGGAAGGCTGGATTAAAAACCCTTGCAAAAAAAAAAAAAAAAAAACAAAGGTAGGGGATTTACAACAGCTTGAGCTTAGCAGTTGTGAGTCGCCTGCTCACAAATATTAGGAAGGCTGGATTTTCCCTTGCTAGTCAAATCACAGTATGCTAATATTTGTCCTAGAGTTTTTCCTTCTCCCTGGACAGCAGAAGATATTATCTCCACAGGCACAATTGTAAAGAAATACTTGCAAATCAAGATGTATCAGATTATTAGCAAGAAAATTTCCCAGCGTGTCCGTTCATATGCATACCTGAAAAAAGACTGAGAAGCTGACAGCCTTCTATGATGAATGGGCTTTGTAGAATCTCCACCGCAGTTCGATGGTAGTATTGAAAATGTGACTCACATGATGCCAAACATACTTTATCTAAAAGGACTATTATTCCAAGGGAAAAAAAAAAGTTAATTTAATGGCTTTAAAATATGGACTCCTAGAATGGTATGAGTTGGAAGGGACCTTAAAGATAACGTAGTTTCAACCCTCCTGCCATGGGCAGGGACACCTTCTACTAGATCAGGTTTCTCAAAGCCCCATCCAGCCTGGCCTTGAACACTTCCAGGGAGGGGCATCCACAGCTTCTGTGGGCAACCTGTTCCAGTATCTCACCACCCTCACAGCAAAGACATTTCTTCCTTGCATCTAATATGAATGTACCCTCTTTCATTTTAAAACTCTTACTGTTATCCCTTGTCCAATCACTACACTCCCTAATAGAGTCCCTCGCTGTCTTTCCAGTAGATCTCCTTTACATACCTAGAAGGCTGTGATAAGCTCTTGCCGCAGCCCTCTCTTCTATAGGCTAAACAACCCCAAAATAAAGATGCTATATCCTAGCTGGAAAACTGAAATATAGACTCACTCCTTTTGGTTTATGAGTTACTACAATAATAAATAAATGTCACTTGATACTTATTTCAGACATTTTATGTCACATGCTCCTCTACAGTAACTTGCCAGATTATACAAAACTTTGCCATCTAGTGCAGCCCTTTGCAGACAAATCAGTTGTGATAGAGCTGTTCATGTTACGTGAGTGCAAGGAAACAAAACGATAGCTAATTCAATTTTATTCCTAACGGCTTTGTCTGCAAGTTTGGAATCAATATAAAAATATACATAGCTTTGAACTACAGTTAAGGGTGGGCCAAGCCGTATTCAGTCAGACTGGATGTGCTTTAGCGTTTTATAATGGCAGTTTTGCAGCTGAGTGTACCCTCACCACTGCTCCCAAACACACTCTGCCTTCTTTGTATAATCCCTCCCCTTTTCACCACCATGACCTGTGTACATCTAGTGACTACACCACTTCTAATCTGGACAGCTACAGTACTAATTTTTTAGCCCAGCTCAGAGATGAAAGAGAATTTTGACTGCAATGGAAGGAAGCTAATTTGGGGGAGGGGGACGGGTTCTTTCTTTCCTCTTTTCATAGTGAAGAACTGCATGTGCCCAAAATCAATGGTAGCTGTTTGAAATTATGGGCTTTTTTTATATATTTATTTCTCCTGTTAAAATGCTCTTAAAGCTCAGAAAAAGACCCACATATTTTGATTTCAGTCAAAATTTTCATTTGTGTAGAAACTCTACATATAGTTTTGATTTACCAGAATTTTTCACCATTTTCTTTCTTGCTGCAAGCCAGCTTTTCCACCTATCTTCTAATGAAGTCCAAAGGAAGCAGTTATTCAACCCAGTTTTACTGGTAATCATTTCTATCTGAACAAAGCAACTGCAATTTTAAAGAAAAATGTGCAATAGAGTGTTTTACATGCACTTTACAGTCATATTTGCAGGCATAATGTATTTATAGAGAATCGGCTGCAGTACAGTAAGGATGCATACAAAAATTTTCAATATGACATTTCAAGTAGGATTTTGATAGGTTTCATAGAAAATCACATTTTCTAATTTAAAAGGAAATCCCGAGTATATTTCAGCAATGGTCTGATAGGGATTTATTTTTTTTTCCCTTTTCTGCCTTGGTGCTGTTAAAGAGTACATGATATTAAGAGCATAGTTGGGGCATGTTTGTTGAAATCTGTGGAGCAGTTGTAAAAAGGATATGTGCCTGCCTTTTTTAAAAAAAACTTGTGTGACTGGATCATGTGGAAATTGTTAGTCCAGTTCTTTAGTCTTGTGAGGGGAGTGAGAAATAATGTGAAGTTACAGTGAGTCCATCTGGCCAAGCAGGAAAATCCGGTTTAATTGCTACATTGCCAGAAATGTTGTCACTTCCTGGGAATGCTATTCATTTGGAACATATGGAACTCATTGGAAGAAGGTCTCCAGTGAATTAACAACTATACTAGAGATGAGAGCATTCCTCATAAGTAACAATCATGTTTTCCCACTGGGCAGCATGTAAGCACTATGTGTAGTTGTATCAGTGAAAAACTAAACTAATAGTAGGACTGTCTGAGATCTTGAACAAGATTTGCTCATGGTTTACTTTATTTGAAATTTTCAAGAAACATTATGTTCATTTAGAACTTTTTTTCCCAACTTTTAAGCAATCATAGACCATTCATAGTCATAAATTTTAGCTCATTTTACATATTTATTTATTCAGCAGAATTACAATCTTTCTGCTTAGAAAACAGACATATTTGAAAGTATTGTCCAAAATGTCACTGTACTTTGTGGATAAAGAGGGTGATTGTTTGTGGTGGTTTTTTGGTTTGGTTTATTGATTGGGGTTTTTTTTTTCTTTTAATCAGGGACTTTCCATTTCCTGTGTATTTTAATAAAAGGGAAGATTTATAAATTTTCCGTAAACTAAGCAAATCTAAACTGTTGGGTAAAAATATGATATGTGTATGAGTGCTCCTTAAATGGTAAAGAATTAATGAGTAAGACTTCCTTGTTTACATACACTATTTGAAGAAAAACATCTTTTATACCTGTTATAATGGATTCAGAATTTGTAAGTATGCCACAGTACCAAATTCTGAGTCAATCATTCATGTAATATACAGTCTTTACAAAGAGAAGAATATTGATATTCTGGCAAAAAAACCCAAAAAGCTTCCTATTCTGCGCTAAAGAAAATATTTAACTTTCATTAATTTGACGCTACTGTAGGGAA
>NW_010412513.1:0-6283 GCF_000710305.1 Buceros rhinoceros silvestris | reverse complement strand
AGGGAAATTTAGGAATAATTTCTTTTTTTTCTTTTTTGACTTGGATTCACATGAATTTGAGAAAATTTTTGGTTCTGAGAAAATACTATGCTTTTTTCTTGTGCAGTTAGTCAATAAGATGAAATCAGAGAAAATTAGTTCTAATTTTGAAAGCACATGAGGGAAATGGAAATGTGTTTTCCTAAAAAAGTGGTCAAAGTCTGATATCAAGAAGAAAAGTGAGGCAATAAAAAGAAATCTCTATATTTACATAATGCACTATGGGGTAGCTAGAATAGTGACAAAGAGTGTTGACAGGTAATTACCACCAGATGAGGTCTTTCTCCTAATTATTCTAGGAAAACTTATATACTTTGTGATGCTGTAATTTTTAACGTATTTCTTTATCTGAATGCAATAGTATTAATTTTTTTTTTCCATGCACCTGACTTGACTTTAAATTTCTTACTTTTGGTAATTTGCATAATCCACATTGGTCTCTCTAGCATCAGTCTTAATGAATGGCTGCATGATTGCTGTAGTAACACAAGAAGTACTTTCACCTGCAAACTTCACTCTACCTTTAAATATTCCAGAACTTACAGTGCTTCTTCATCCTACATAACAGTAGTACTAATTTTGTGACTTACACATCTGCCCTGAGGCATTATGGTTCAACGTATTTCCAACAACAGCTTTTTACCGGGGCTAAACCCGTTAAACACCTCTAACAACCTTTAGGGCTCACATCCAACAAATTTACTAAAATTTATGTTAGCTTGTAAATCAACATGTTTTAGTGTTCATCAGTTAGAAATACTGCATATTTCCAGAAAAGAAGTGACAAATGGCAAGATTAACAATGTTTTAAAATCTGATATGCTGATATGAAAAGACCTCTGCATCCTGATATGAGTAAACCTCTGCATTGTGATATGAATCATGGGATCTTATTCAGAAGTGTTCGTTCAGGACAAAGGCACTACCAGTGAATCTCACTGCAGTTATAGACAACATGATTAAAGTTCATTTAAGTCTGTCATGAGGCCACCAGAGAAATTATCTTTTCTACTGGTCTCTCTGTCATATCCCCATTAAGTCCTGTAACTGCTTCCCCCGCAGTTCAGTGAAACACAACTGTTCATCTTGCCCTTGCATTTTAGACCTTACAAAGGCTACCCCATCTAACTGTTGTCCCTTTTCCACGACACAGTTTATGATTACAACACTGGAACTGTTTGTTGCCACATCTCCAGTCATTTCAATATTGTCTTCTAAGCTTTTCTTAAAGGAAGCCATCACATCTTCTTTGGGTTTTTTATGGCTAACAAAACTCAACAATAACTGCAATAATAAACTGCCTCCATCTTTCCTTCTTTTTTCCTGACAATTCCATTCAAATTACACTAACGTGTAACTTGTACACTACCTTTTTCTTCTTCTGTTTGGTTTTCTTTTTTCCTGTTTGTTTGTTTGTTTCTCACCTTCTCCTCTTTACAAAGTTCTCTCTTTACAAACTCCCTTTTTGGACAAATGATAATAGCAAATCTAGAGTTTTCTTTTTATTTTCTTATTTTTTTCTTAGCCAGTGTAACCACTTAGGTCTGGGAATGAGAAAGAAATTATATACTGGTTTTCAAAATTCTATTTTTTTTTTTTAATCTATATATGAAACACGTTTTCTTCTTGATACCTTGATTCATTCTGTGCTTTCGTTGTTTCTTTGGCATGTTAATTTTCTTCAGTCTATGGATGTTAATGCTTTTGTTGCATTACTGGAGCAAAATGGTGTGTTTCTTCCAAAGAAATAGATATTGTAAAAAGTAAAGGAAAAGATTTTCAAGCAAGGGGCTGCTGTTGTTTTGAGTAATACTAGTCTAATAGTATGACGTATTTGAATATCAGACTCGAGGAACAGATATTAAACTTGGCAGAGTAGA
Source organism: Buceros rhinoceros silvestris (assembly GCF_000710305.1). Classification (NCBI taxonomy): domain Eukaryota; kingdom Metazoa; phylum Chordata; class Aves; order Bucerotiformes; family Bucerotidae; genus Buceros; species Buceros rhinoceros. Next base: position 4,364 of record NW_010412513.1, on the reverse strand, counting down.
GCTGAAACAGAAAGAGCCGCAAAAGGATTCTTATGGCTAATAGCAATCTGTAAGGTATTTATTAATACATATTGTCTAAGATATGTTCTATTTAAAATTTTGTACAAAATATCACTCAGGAAATGCTACGATTTGTATAGCAGGACAAATCAAATCCTGACATTAAATTTTCAGTGTCTATTTCAGGAGCTCTATAGAAAGTCCAAAACTGCTTGTTTTTTGATTTCTGTCCATCACTCTCTTCCTTTTTTTTTTTCTGTGAAATCTGCAGCAGAAAAATCTCCTGAACAGAGACTAGACTGACATGAGTGAAAGGGATGTAAAATTACCTTAACTCACATGGCAGTTCTGTATACATTGCATACCCAATGCAATTTCTCATCCAGCCTTTCTTACCTTTATCATATCTGCACATTCTTTAATTATGTGTGGCCACATAAATTCCATTTTAATATTCATTCAATTTATATACTACTTATATTAGGAAATATACACTCAGAAAGTTCTTCTGCATTAGTCTGAAAGAAAAGCATAATATAAAAGATTTTTATATCCATTGCAAAAAAGCAATTTTCCAAGTCCAAAAACAATTGCAACCAATATGAAAACAGTTCCATTACTTGTCTCTGAAAAATTATATAAGAAGTAAGAAATTGGTATGTTCTAGAACAACATACATTTGTGTCCTAGTCCTAACTACATGTAGTCAATGACAGAACACTACCTGAGTTCTTCAGAAGAAAGATTTGGCATTTTAGTCTCATCTTCAGCCACACAGTTTTTATCTTCACCCCTTCAGAATTATTCAGTAATTACCCACTGGAATTTTGTGGGCATGTATTCTAGGATGATTATTTCAAAATGCAATCATTGGAATACCTTATAAACGCCATCTCCTCCCTTCTCTCTTAATCCTTTGGGTTTTTAACAGTAATTAGTTTCATAATAGATTATAAGACATTCAAATGGGAGCTGTATGTTTCTCTCCGGAGTGCTTAACACAGCGAGACCTCAGTTCTTTCCAGACTTTCTGGATGCTCATAAAACGTACCTGAAGATTTTGTAGTTTCCCTAATATTCTTTTAACAGTGATATCATTTTTTTTTTCTTTCAGGTTATGCCAGTTATTTCAGAGAAGGAGAAGGCTGGTGAGTAAATATTTACTTGTTTTCTCATTTCTTTGTATTTGTTTTGTGGAATACAGTGTTATTTAACTAAGTGATTGTGTAAGATTACAAAAGACCTGACAAATGTCTGTGTAAAGGTTATTCAGTGTTTCCTGAATAGGATATTTTCTTTCTGAAAAGAAGTCCAGGTTTCTGTGTGATACTAATAATGATGTTTGAAACTACCCTACAAAGTACCCAGTTGAAGCGCAGCTTCTCCTTACATGTCAGTCTTCCTCTAGATATTAACTTGTTATTTGGTTTGATTTATTTGTTGTCTAGATTAACAAACATGGATGCCAATGGGTTCATTCAAGATGGTGGAATTTGATGTCTTAGTGTGAACTTTAGTGTCTGGCAGGAAATTTCAGTTATCTGGGGTATTTCACTGGAGATAATAATTTTTGTTTTGGCTAAGTACTTCCAGGATATTGAGAGGTTGGATTTTTTATTCTTTTCTGTTATAGATGTTCTCTGAACACTATACATACTTTGTTAGCAGTATGCAAAATCTATTAGTGATTGCCTGCTAGAGACTGTCAATGAGATGTATTGTTGCGACATGCACAAAGGAACACAACTCTTGGCACTGCAGTTCTCTAGAATCTCTGTTGTCTTTGTCCTTTATTTTGTCAGTTTGCTCCTGGAGTTCAAATACAGCTTGAAAAATAACTCAAAGTATCCAAATGCCACCTGGCATTCTGATTTCTGTGTGATTTTTCTTGGTGACGTTTTCTTGCATTACTCTGGTTCAGATTATACCTTCTCTTTTGTTTTTTAAGGAGGAATAGGTTAAAAAAAAAGCTTTTGAGAGAAAAGCTGCAGTGCTAATCAGTACTGTAAAAGCCGTGGATCTGTCTGGTCAGAATGTTGCTATTTTAGCTGTTGAAGTTCAGAAATAATTCCCAAACTGTGACACATATTTAATAAGCATTTTCCTTATAGATTTTGCAGGTCGTATCATTTGATATTTCTTTTTCTGAGGCAGTTCATATTTGGCCACACCCTTTAAATTATGTCCAAACATGCAAACTGGCTCTATTATTTGCAGCTAATTTCAAATACATTGTTAAGCAGCCATGCAACATCATGGGGTTTTGTACATCTTTGGCAATTATGTACCATACAAGATTAAAAGCTATCTGAAAGTCATTAAAAAACCTTCACAGAATATAAATGTAATGATCCCAGTTTTATACTAGAGGAATAGAGCTAGAACAAGTGTTTGCCATTGCTAATGGCTTGTAAAATCAGAAATAAGAATCAAACCTCTATGCTCTACTTCTTCAGTGTCAGAGCTACATATCATGTCACTGTTGATGATGGTACAAAACCATCAAATGTGGTTTTGACATATACTTTATAACCTGTACATATGCACATAAATCTGCCCTTCTCTTCCTTCTTCCTGCCCAGTCTTCAGTGTTATGATTTTGTGGACAGCATTACATTTAATATTACAAATATTAGGTAGAACTTCACGACGTGGAGTCAGTTTGCTGGCATTTCCATGTACATGAGCACAAGCTAGACTCAACATGGTAGACTTTTAACCCATTTTTACTTTTGTTTAACTCTTTACAGCTCAAGAGGTTATGATGGTTTTTTGGAAATACTAAGCATGTATCAGGTAGATGATTATTTGAATCAAGTCTATTGACTGAAGTCACTTGGTTCTAGGGTTAGTCAGTGTTGGTTTTTTCAAATATGATTGGATCTTGATTCAGACATTCACGTTTTGAAATTTAACGAACCATTGTTTGATCATTGCTGCTTATACTTCACCAGATAAATTACATTGCATAAGACTCATGAATGACAAAGCCATAAGAAAAGTGAGAAAACCTTCAAAAAAGAATATAGCATGTTTTATGTCTGCTGTAAGAGAACAAAGCAAATATTAATTTTTATATTTATTTGGAAACACTGAGCTACAAACAGATATGAAATATTACAGAACAAAAAGGAGTTATTTTACTACTGACAATGCTAATAACACTGTAGGTAAAGAGATTGGATAACATTATATTAAAATAAAAATTGGATTAAAAATGCATTCAAAATGTCTACTCAAAATCTTTTCTCGTTTTTTGAGACTCTGAAGTATTAATTTCTTGTAGCTCCCTCTTTCTTACTCAGTACTATTTGGTTTCATCTAGAACTGGAATAAGCAATACCAGAAAGTAGAAAGGCTGTTTTTCCCATATTTCTGGTTCAGAAATTCTATATGCATAAATAAAAACACATTTTTTACAAGACTTTCTATTCTTTCGACTCCAGATACTTTGATGCTTTCAAATGCTTTTCCTGTAGGCAACCAAATATGTAGGTTCTTAAATGGACCAAGCTGCTTAATAAGCTTAGACATTCACACATTACTGATTGTGTTTATAGCAGGTGTTAAATCTATAAATTAAATATTTTCTCAGTTTTATATATTTTCCAACATGCAGTAAATATTGACTACATCAAATACAAACTTTCAGATGGAGTATTTAAAAAAAATAACAACTCACACACACTATTTTTAGATTTAGAGCTAAGCCAAACATAATCCGAAAACATTGCTACTTTTGTCAATTAATAACTCGAGCTGCATAACCAATTAACTTTTTTTTACAGTGGAAAGTGCAGTAAAACCTGCAATTGCAGAGTCCCCTTAGCAAAAATCTATAAATGAACAGTGTATTGAGCAGGACATCAGTCATGCCTAACTGTGTACGCTGTTGCTTCAAGTTGTGTGAATTAGGGCACTGCAAAAGATGTCGTGTGGCATCACCTATTTCTGAGAAATGCATTTTTGAGAAGTCTCAATATTGTTGATATTTCTGGCAATGATGAAAAAAGGAAATCTTCAAAAAAACTTTTTTTAAGGTAGAAGTTTAAGATGAAACAAGCACAGTCAGGGAAAACGATGGTTCAAGCCAAGAGATGACTCAGGGCTGGGACTATTGGTACCTAAATCAGGAATGCAGGCCAGCAACCAGCTTCGAAAGACTGATTTTTCAGATACATACATACATCTTTCTTTGGAATAGTTTATGTATACCCATGCCTTTACTTACCTTGCTGACTGTTGTGATTTTCATTCTTAAATTCTATCCATGAGCAGGGAGGGGATGGCCCCACCTGTCAATACCGAAGGCGTCTGTGTTGGTGTTAGTGGTGTTTATTTATAATAAAATAATAATATAATAA
>NW_010412512.1:544-906 GCF_000710305.1 Buceros rhinoceros silvestris | reverse complement strand
CTTCTCCCCGTCTCCCCGCGCAGGTCGCGGATCTCGATGTCACCAACCAGATCTTCGGGCTGGCTGAGACTGAGCCTGGCGATTTCTTCTACTACATGCCCTTCGATGGCATCCTGGGGCTGGCGTTCCCCAGCATCGCCTCCTCTGGGGCCACTCCTGTCTTTGACAACATGATGTCGGAGGAACTCATCTCCCAGGACCTCTTCTCTGTCTACCTGAGCGCGTAAGTCCCGCTCTGGCCAGACCCGCCGAGCTCTCGCCGAGGATTTGGCTCCCCCCAGCACCATTCTCCGGTGATGCGACACCCCGTGGAGCATAGCAGGAGCCTCACCCCTCTTCGGTGCTGGCACTGCTGGTGGGCG
>NW_010412512.1:0-367 GCF_000710305.1 Buceros rhinoceros silvestris | reverse complement strand
CGTGGTGGGAGAGAGCGCCAGCTTCATCCCCTCCGGCCCCATCGACTCCAGCTACACCACCAACGGCATCAGCTGGATCCCTCTCTCGGCCGAGACCTACTGGCAGATCACCATGGACAGGTAGACCCAGAGCAGCCCCCGCGCCCGGCGGCTCCCCTCACCCTGCCAGCCGCCGTTTCACCTCACCCCGCGCCTTCCTCCCCAGCGTCTCCATCGACGGCGAGGCCGTCGCTTGCACCCGGAGCTGCCAGGCCATCGTGGACACGGGCACCTCGCTGCTGGTGGTGCCCAGCACCGTCCTCTCCACCCTTCAGTCTGCCTTCGGCGCCGACTCCAGTGGCCTGGTGAGGTCACAGGGGACCTGCCG
>NW_010412511.1:1821-2555 GCF_000710305.1 Buceros rhinoceros silvestris | reverse complement strand
GGGTGATGGCGAAGGCTCTGCCCTCAGAGATGGAGCCTGAGTGTCCCTGTTAGCTTCCCACCGAGCACTGCCGGCCTCTGTTTGGCTTTTTGTTCTTTGTGCCTCAGTTTCCCACCTTGCTCCGCAGCAGCTTGTCTGCTCAGGGTGGGGTTGGGGTGAAGGGAGAGTCCACTGGGGGTTTGCCTGAGGGGGACACCAGGGACATCAGCCCCGCCTGGGCTGTCCCCAGGCTGTCCCTGGGGTTTTGGAGGTGTCTCCTGGCAGGACAGAGGCAAGCTGTGTGCCTGCACACGCAGAGCAAGCGTGAAGCGTCCCTCCTCCTCCTCCTCCTCCTTGCCTGGCCCTGCCGAGGGTGGGAGCTTTTGGGATGAAACGGGAGGGACAAGGCTGGACCTGGCCCCGTCTGCTGGGCAGGGGGGCTTGGCCCAAGGGGTCCCTGGGTGCTTTGCAGAGCCCATGTCTGCGGCCTCGCTGCCCCACGCCAGACCTCGAGGCTGCTTCCAAGGGGTTGAACCCGCCCGAGCTGAAAGAGAAACGTGCTGAGCTGTTCACGGAACGGAGAGGCTGGCCCCAGCATGGCTGGTGGCACGGCTGGTTGTCCCCAGGGGTGGCGGGAGGCTGAGCATCCTGGGGAGGAATCGGTGAATCCCCGGCACCGGGCATGCCGAGCGCCGCTGCCTGATGAGTGCCCGCGTGTCCGGCCGGCGGAGCCGGAGGAAGTGCGATGCATTTGG
>NW_010412511.1:1502-1743 GCF_000710305.1 Buceros rhinoceros silvestris | reverse complement strand
GTGTCCGGCCGGCGGACCCGGAGGAAGTGCAATGCATTTGGAAAGCAGAAGGAAGCATCTCTGCTACCGTGTGACTCCAGCGTGGGGACGGAGGGCAGCGGTGGCCGCGCGGGGTGGGCTCGTCCCACCGGCTGGGTTTCTCCCTCCAGGCGAGTGACAAGAGGAAGGCGCTGGAGGAGACCATGGCGCTGAGCACGCAGTCCCTGGCCAGCGTGACCTACCAGGTCAGCAGCCTGGACAC
>NW_010412511.1:1025-1263 GCF_000710305.1 Buceros rhinoceros silvestris | reverse complement strand
ACCGTCCCCTGACCAGGGAAAGGGGGGTTGGGCAGCTTGGCGGGGGTGAAGACCCTCCTTCCCTGCAGCTTCAGGAGCTCCCCGTAGCACCACCTCCGGCAAGACCAGCTCCTTGGCGTGGTGGTGAAGGTGGTCACCCAACCCATCGTGGGGGGATGAGTCCACCTGGGGCTGGGAAACTGGCCTCTGGGGTGTCCTCCCAGTTTGGGCACCTGTAAATCCCAGCGGAGGGGACTGT
>NW_010412511.1:0-907 GCF_000710305.1 Buceros rhinoceros silvestris | reverse complement strand
TGTCCGGGAAATCTCGGAGGAGCCGAAGGGGAGGGATGGGGTGTGCAGCCGTGCTTTCCCCTTGGCGGAGCCTGGCCTCATCCTCCCAGAGCTCAGGGACACCAGTGTGGAGTCCTGTGGCCACCCGCCCTCTTCCTGGCACTTGGAAGCTGCCTGGAGCCTTTCCAGCCATGGGAGGAGACGGGACCCTGTGGTCACGCTGAAGCAGCAGGAAAACCACTTATGGGTGGCAGAGGCTCACGCATCCCCCTGTCACTGCACTGTCGCCCCCTCCCCGGCTTTAGGAAGGGCCAGATCTGCTGCGGCAGCACCAAGGGCATCACTTGCCCTGCTGTGAGGGGGCAGAGCAGGGTCTGCCCCCGTGGCTTCAGCCAGACCAGGGGGTTCAGGCTCAATCCTGCTCCTTCCCCGTGCCCCATCCCTTGCAGCCAGCACTGGGAGGGGTGGTGGGACTTGGAGGGGGCAGCAGGAGATGGGGGAGAACCTGGGATGGGACAGTGGGGACACTGTTATCTCCGCAGCGGGTTGACATGCACAAGGAGAAGGTGTCTCGCCGGGAGATTGGCTCCTTGACCATCAGCAAGAGGTTCCCATCCTACCAGAAGATCCTGTCTCCCGCCAGCCCGCCCTGCCTGGAGCCCTACTACAGGAAACCCCTCAACTTCAGCGTCCTGGACGACATCGGCCACGGCATAAAGGTCAGCCCGGGGCTAGGAGGGTGTCCCACAGGGGTGAGGGACCCTTGGATGGGCTTTCTCGGTCCCCAGCATCCCCAGCAATGCTCAGCAAAGGCCATCAGCGCTGCTGGGGCTGGTGCTGAGCCGCAGCGCGCTCACCCCCACGGGGCCTTTCCTGGCACCCAAACCGCCCGCGCAGGAAGGCGCCCATGGGGGGTGGGGGTTCGGCA
>NW_010412510.1:0-204 GCF_000710305.1 Buceros rhinoceros silvestris | reverse complement strand
CGTGGCTTTACTGAGCGTCTGCTGGGAAATTTCAGCTTGGTGAGGCAAGATGAAAGGCTTCTGATTCCAGGAACTCGGGGGCCTTTGGCAGGTACTGGCTGGGAGCTGCCAGCTTTCACCATAAATAACATGATTTACCTTTGGGTCTGTCTAGATCAGCCAGGCGAAGGTCCGCGACTCCGGCACGTACCTCTGCTGCGCCTC
>NW_010412509.1:143335-148441 GCF_000710305.1 Buceros rhinoceros silvestris | reverse complement strand
AACCAGGAAGTCTAGCCCAAACTGGGACAGAGAGGAAGATAAACTTGGGGGATGAAAAAGCATATCCATTCAGGGGCAGAAAAGGTGGTGGGAAATTGCAGATGTCGCTGTTTGTCCTCAGGCTCTGTGATGCAGGAGACAGTTGTGCCACTTCTGAGTGCAGGGGGCGGTTCTGCTGGTGCTTCCAGCCCAGCCAGCGCGTTGCTCTGGCTTCATTCCCTTCCTCCTACACTTGTTGTGCAGTATGGATAAGATGCCCTGAGGAGAAAACCACAAGATGAAAAACACATTAAAAATGCAAGGAATTTTTATTAATAATAATTTTTCAATCCCCGTATGTTTACATTGTTATTAGAACTCTAAACAGTTGCATCAGCTGGAAGATGAGAAGGAGAGGTAGAAGTGTAGTGTTTCTCTGTCAGATATTGAAGTCCCTCTCTGAAGCGCTGCCTGTAGAGCAAGGAGAGAGAAGGAAGTGATGCGATGGCCGAGAGGCTCAGGACCTGTGTGCTGGGTATGAGCCTCTTGCTATGTGCGATGTACAGCACCGGGCACTGCGGCTCTGCCTTCTGCGAGCTCCTGCAATAACCTTCTGCTCTCAAGGGGGTGAATAGACCCCTGAGGAGGTGAGGTGTAAAGTAGGCTGTGTGCCCTTAGCAGCAGCCCTTTCTTCTTGACATCAAGCCTGACTCTCGCTCTTCAGATCTTTCTACATTACAAAGGTTTCTAGCACTTCCTTGTTATTGCTGGACCTGTTTGGACTCCAGCATAGACAAGTCCTTGCCTGCTGCAGGCGGTATCATGTGAAGTGGCAGACGCTATGACAAGTCCAAGTGCCTCCAGCCTAACAGACACTGGGATCCTGGAGTCATTGGTGCCGCTGGACCTGGCTGAGCCTTTGAATCTCATTCTTATGTCCTCTCCCACTTTCATTTTTCCTCTTTGTGAAAGAAATGCAATGCTGAGGCAGAACCAAGGAAACACCCTGTTCAAAATGTCATTGTTTTCTCTGCTGAGCATCTGTGCCAAAGGCAAACCCACAGCTAGGGCTGCTTAGAATGCTTTCCTGTCTAATATAAAGCAGTGACGTGTAACTTGGGCTCCTGATGAAGTGCTGAGGAGACTACAAGGTGAGCAGAGCACTGTGAAGATGCTTATGCATCAGTCCTCACAATATTCGGGTGCTTTCTGTCCAGCCCTACAAAGAGTATTTTCCTTCCCTGAATGTATGATGTCTTATCCATGGTGGAGAGAATTTCTATGGTAAATTGGGTGAGGTGTGGAAGGTTGGAGCATCCGGATGTTCACCCCTGAAATGGAGTGATAGGTGAAGGTTGCCACACAATCCACAGGAGTTCTTCGCTTTGGTGTGGGAATCGATGTTTTGCAAGGAGCCAGATCCCCTGCTTGTAAATCAGTTCAGCTTGTAATATCTGTCAAGTGTTTGGGGACACCTGGGTATCTGATGCTGTATAAATGTCAGTTGTTATTACAGTTTCTTGGTTGGGTTATTGATTTCTCCCCTGCTGTTCTCACTGGGATGGAGTGATTTGAGGTCTTTGGTAAATCAGCTCTTCCTCCTCCAGTTTGTCTTTCGTACCCCATACTTGGAACCCGCTTGCCCTGCCCGGCAGTGCAGTTAGCGTGTCTCATACCAGGTACCGCTCCCCCTACTGCAGATTTTTGCATCCTTTCAGCTCAGAAGGTTAAACAGTGCCCAGCCCCTGAGTACACGTGCTCTGGGGCACGGAATATCTTCTGTGATCCTTGTAGTGATGTTCTGTGGATTTTGTATTCTGCTTCTCCTCCAATGCACACATCCACGCCTACTTACCCTTTATGCTATAAATTCTGCTCTTGTTTGAATGGAAATAGGTTCAGCTCTGTTGTTTTAGTCTGAAGGACTACCTCCTAACAAACGTGCTGCCCTAACCTTTGAAAGATCAGCTGTGAAATATGAACCTTTGACAGGATCTGATGTCCCTGGAGTCCCTGGATTCCCTGCAGTGGTTCAGCTTAACACTCAAAGCTGCTTCAGTTAAGGGGAAAAAATTATTCTTCTCTCCTTTCTCTCCCAGCTGCAGAAATTCTTCCCTGCCCTGTGTCATATGAAGAAACTTTCTTTGCTAGTCTAGAAAATGTTGAGCTTTTAAGAGCAAAAGGGCCCAATTTTGATTAATTAGACAGGATTTATCTATTCTTCTGCTTTCCTAAATCACCTGCACCAAAGGCAGAAAGACACTGGACTTACTGGGTGGAGATGAATGTGCTGAAGTTACAGCAGATGTTATGCTGTCTCTGACAGATGCTCTCTGACCCTCTTCGATGCTTTCTTGGCTTCCCCAAGTTATGTGGGCACTTTCCAAGTGCCACCAATGTGGCTGTAGTGCCACCAGCCCAAGAAGTGCTCAGTCTGTTCTCAACTAGCTGCAGTAACAAAACTTGGTTTAACTGGTACAGCGAGTGTGTGGTTTTCAGGTTACCTGTGAACAGGTCTGTCTGGTGTTGGAAGTGTCACTAGCCATAGTAAGGAACAGATACTTAGCTGGTGTAAATTTGCTCTGTGGTAGTAGCAGGGGATGTTGATTTTTAGAGCTGGAGGTGTCTGGCTTGCTCATCTTTTTAATTAGTGTCAGGTATTTGCCTGGGAGCCCTCCTTGGATCAGCATGTTGTTATGCCAGGTGCTTTGGAGACACAGCATGAGAGACTTCAGGCCCCAAGGAACTCGCAGTCTGCAGCACTGTTCGAGGTGGCTGCCGCTTGAATCTCATCTGCTAACGGTTGCTCTGCTCTCGTGGAGAGCAGCTTGGGTAATTGCCCTGAGTGTTGCCCAGGTAATCGTAGAACCAGCACTTCCAAACCCTGCCCTGCTAGCTGTGCCCAGGCGGGCTAATTGAAAGCCTCCGTGGTGTGCCAGCCCCAGCAGCAGTTGCGTCATTAGTGCCATGTAGATCTGCCCGGTGTGTTCAGAATCCCAAATACAGTTAAGTGATTTGACCAGGGCAAAGAGCAGGTTGGTGTCAGAGATGGGAGCAGAAATAGCATTTCACAGTTCTTAGGCTAGCGTCCTGCCTGCCGCATCTGTGCTTTGTGCTTCCTGGCGGAGCATTACAAAAGCTGAACGGTATTAAAAGGGCATGTGGTTCTTCTGTGCTTGAACAAAACTTGGTGCAAATGTAGGGAGGACAGGAAAGAGGAGTCATGTTCACTTAAATGTGAATGAGACAATTTTATGGGTTTCTTTCCCTTTTCTGTGTGTGCTGGGAGCAAGGGGCAATAAATCGGAAGATTTTTATATCTTGCACAAAAGCTGACTTTGCTGAAGTATCACATTATCACAAGCTGCTGTAAATGAGCTCTTCGAAGAGACACAGCTGGACGCTGTGAATATGGAAGCAAAGTGATTACCGGAAGCCATAAGCCGGTCCTGGAAGAACTGCAGGAAAGTCAACAACTTATTAGCACTAGTTTCTGGGTTACCTGGTTTCTCAAAGAGATTCCCTCCCTCTCTACACAAGTAAAAGGTCTTTTTGTTATACAAAACCACAGGTTGTCACCCCCTCTTACGCTCCCTGCTCAAAGTCCTGGTGACTGAACAGGGTGAGAAGAGGTCTAAGAAATGCTAAAGGGCCTTTGATATTGTTCCAAAGGATTCTTTTACTTATGCCAGTGCTGTGACCCGGATTTAGAAATGGATGATGCTGACCACAGGAATACTCTGGCACGTCCATGTGGGTAATCTGAGACAGTCCCAGGAGATGATGTTTAACACAAGGGACATCTTAGTCCTCATGTCATCAGTGATGTAGATTGCAATCCACAGATGTTCTTTCTGGCTTGGGACTGTTCAAGCAGGACTTCTGAGAGAGCTGTTTGATAAGGGTTCTTGGCACCCAAATGTGCTTTGAAGATGATAGAACTGGTTGAAGGAAGTGAACCATCTCTAAAATAAAGATGCATGGCAGGTAGAAGGGAGGAATGCAGCCATCCTGTCCTTGGCCACTCCAGAAAACTCTTAGAAGTTGTACACGGGTCGTAAGTAAGAAAAGAGGAGCTTGGTGCTTGGATACTGAGTTTCACAAGGGGAATTCTCCTTCGGTTCTGTCGTCTTCCTCCACATACACTAAATTAATTTACTTACTTGATGGACCATAATATCTCTATCACCAGGAAAGCAGAATGTATACAGCTTTTTATGTACGTATTTCTTGCACCATTAAACTGGTCTCCCTGTGACAGAACCTATGAATAAGTTCCAGGAGGTAACCTGGAATGTTGTAGGGCATAGCTTTCTGTAATAAATGGATACGTATATTGGCACTTGGCAACTCCTTAGTATGCAAAGCAATAAAAAAATGTAGACTTGTAAATAACGATGATACAGGGGTGCCTATATCTAACACTTCTCCTTTGTCAGAGTCCACCTTTGTGATGGGATGGGATCACATGTTGCTCGGAACCCTTTGGCCCTGGTTTGTGGGTCAGTATGACTTGGAAAATAATGAGGCTTATGGGCTCATTACCACTGTGGAACAGGAGGTTTGTCCAAAGGCAGAGTGTGTTCATAGGAGCAGCTCTGCTGTACTCCAAATTGCTTAGAAACCTGTGAATTATTATGGCCAGATAGAACCAAGGGGCTCTGGTCCTAGAGCTCTTGTGTTTTCACAGGTCTTTTGAAAATGAGCGGTTCTCAGCGGGGTGTTCCTCCTCAGAGCCCTGCGCTTCCCACTTGGGAAATTGTCTGTGCCCAGGCTGTCTCCCCAGCTGCTGGGGTGTCTTCCCTTCTCCTCCCTACCTTGCTATTGGCAGATAAAAACAGGGGGGGCAGGAGTCTGGAAAGAAAAAGCTTGTTAACAAAATTTGTTTGAGCGTTTAGCGCCTCTGCTGCTGTTCCTCTGTACTGAGTACGCGTGACGGGGTAATTTGTCCTGAAATTGCAATTCATGTGAATTAGCCTGGCACAAATACATCATTTCCTAATAATATAGACAAGATGCTTCAAGGAGTGATGGTGAGAACAGCCCTGCTCCATGTGTTCTGTTGTATCTGGTGAGTAATTATCTAAGCTCTTTCTCGTAATGATACAAAAGGGGTTTTATTCCTCT